>NC_043004.1:5688917-5763917 GCF_006345805.1 Octopus sinensis
TCACCACCAAAACCAACTGTTTTAATAATATTAGTTGCTGACTAATATTTTTTTCCTCCAATAAATATTTATTTCCAATTACCATATTTAGTGCATGGGGCACTAACATGCCTAATAACAGTACATTTAGTCCTAATGGAGTTGGTATTAGTTTACATTTGCTCTTGTTATTTCCCCCTGGTTGTTAATTGATAAATTATACTTGTTTTCCTGAAATACTTGCACTTTCCTTACCTTATGCCATTACAATTACACTCTTACAGATTAATCATTAAAGGTACAAAAAAAAAATGAAAGGGAAAAAACCAGGAAAAGCATTTTATTGTTGCATTTACTGCTACTACTTCTAAATTATTGGGTAACTGATACTAAAAGGATTAAGCTGTTTTAGTAGAGTAATAATTATAAGTCTAGACCAACTGACCAAAATAAATTGTGAGCCAATACCTATTGCCCACCGTAATGTCTGGTTCTTGTTGTGGTTTGATGGCTTGTGTACCCCAATGATCTGGGGAGCTATGCCTTCCATACTGGACAGGCCAAAGGATAGAAGCCAACTAATATGGACCACCTGTTTCTAGGGTAAAAATGGGTTTGTATAGGGCTAAAACCTCTATCTAGAGAAAAGCAATTACAGAAGCATTAGTGACAATTCAAAACCAAGAAGATCTAGGAGGAGAAAAGACAGCCCTGAGTCATGAACAGTGGAGAGAAGTCGTTGATGGCCTTTGCTCCATAGGAAGCAAAGGGCTTAAGTAAGTAATGTCTGTTATAGAAAGTTTGTAGTTTCTCCAAACAAGACACTTCTACTTTGTGAACTAAGTAGTAGATATCTTTTTTCTTTATTAGATTATTAGAACCAGCTAATAAAAGGAACAAAAAAGAAAAAGATAAAAATATATCTCTTGAAGAGCAAAAGAGAAGCAATGTCTTTAATATTTGCTAATTTACCAAGTTTGCAGACATTGATGTAATTGAAGCTTATCTTGAGCATCTGCAGGTCAATGAGAAATATGGGCCTGGGAGGGTGGGAGTATTTTATAGGGTTTCAGGTATGGGTAAGAAGGACTTGGTGACGTGTTTCATATGAGGTTTAGTCTGTCCACTGTTAACTGCAGTAGATTATTATCCTATCTAAGGAAAGTCTTCTAATTTCCTGCCGGATTAACAAATTTGAGCTTAACACTAACTTTATGAACTGATTTGCTTTATGAAAATAACTATAAATAATAGGCATGGCTGTGTGATAAGAAGTTTGCTTCCCAACCACATGGTTTCAGGTTCAGTCCCACTGTGTGGCACTTTGGACAAGTGTCTTCTGCTATAGCCCCAGGCCAACCAAAACCTCGAAAGTATTTGGGAGCAGGAAATTGAACAGAAAACTGTCATTTATGTGTATTTGTGCACACATGTGCATGTGTGTATGTGTACAATTTTGTGTGTGTTAATGTCTCCTTGTCTTGATATCATGTAATAGTTGCAAGCAAATGTCACCATTATGCAAGGGGGTGTCTTTCATTTCCAATTGTCCATGAAAACATGCCTGGTCATGAGGGTTAGCATCAGGAAGGGCAGCCAGCCATAGAAAAATTTGCTTCAGCAAATTTCATATAACCCATGTGAGCAGGGGAAAATGGGAATATAAGACTTGGAACTTTCCATTTAATTTGCCATTGATAAAATATAAGAGCATACAGCTTTCATAACTTAATTATTTCCTTAAACAAAAAGAAACGGAAAGAATTGTACCATCTTCTATCTCATCTAATTAACACCACACTTTATGAATTAATTTCTGTTCATGTGTTTAGACTTCCTTCAGATACATTCTTAACAATATTCTTATTAAAATGAAGTATTTTGGCTTCTTATTCAAAATTAGGAACTGTTTCACTGGTACTAGTGCCATGAAAAAGAAACTGGTGCTGGTTCTATGTAAAAGGTATTGGTGACGATGTCACATAAGAAGCAGAGTTTCTGGTGCTACATAAAAAGCACTGGTGCTATGGAAAAAACACCCAGTACACTCTCTAAAGTGGTTGTCATTAGGAAGAGCATTCAGCTGCAGAAACCATGCCAAAGCAGGCAATGGAACCTGATGCAGCTTCTGGCCTTGTCAGCTCCTGTTAAACCATCCAACCCATGCCAGCATGGAAAACAGATGTTAGATGATGATGATGATGATGATGACGCCGCCGACGCCGACAATTTTAGCACTGAGGGACTCATCATAATTCACTATTTCACTCTGATTCTCTGACTAATGGAATATCATTCATGAAATGCTGCATTCAAGGTCATCATCTTCATTAACAAAGCTGCTTTTACTAATAATCTTCATCTAATCCACTTTGAGCAAAGCTTTCACTCACCACTTTTGTTAGATTTTTCCCTTCCTGTAAAAGTTATTAATAATTAAATGCAATGGAAGTTCTTCACTGAATCCCTCATATGCTTATAGGGCTTCAAAGTCTTTTTTGCAATTCACATTCTTAATTTTCCCCATTTCCCATTAACATTTACATGGAAAATTTGGTTCTTGTCTAACATTTAAAAATATATTAGCTAAAATAATTGAAGTTTACTTAGGTTTTATATCTACCATAAATGACAAAAAGCAAAAATCACTTGTATTTTATATTTATGGTTTTTCTTTACAAAAGAATTATTTCTTCTAGAGTTTCATCATCTTTTCTGGTATATCCTTTAATAGTAATTAGTTCTTTTCCCTTTGTAATCATAGGAATATGAAAGGCTCACTGAGAGCTGCTGGCTTCCAATCTGTAATCCTCACGGATATCAAAATAGCAGTCAGCAACAGCAGTATCTCTTTAGCACAGTACATAATATTTTAAAATCTTGATGTAAGTCTACAATAAAGACTGATTAATTAATTAACCAGTTAATTAATTAATTAAAGAAATAATCCAAGGAAATTTGTGCTGGTTTGTATCAGGAGAAAAAAAAAATCGGTACATAGATGTAGGCGTAGTTTTGTGGTAAGAAGCATTGCTTCTCAGCCACATGGTTCCTGGTTCAGTCCCACTGCATGGCACCTTGAGCAAGTGTCTGCTACTATAGCCTTGTGTAGATCAAAGCCTTGTGAGTGGATTTAGTAGAGAGAAACTGAAAGAAGCCCATAGTGTATACATATTTTTTAATTCTTTTATTTGTTTCATTTAACTGCAGCCATGCTGGAGCACCGCCTCTAGTCGAACAAATTGATCCCAGGACTTATTCTTTGTAAGCCTGGTACTTGTTCTGTTGGTCTCTTTTTGTTGAACTGCTAAGTTACGGGAATGTAAACTCATCAACATTGGCGGTCAAGCGATGGTGGGGGGACAAACACAGAGACACAAACATATACATAGTCCGGCCATCACCATGATTGACTGCTAGCTACTAAAGCTTTCTTTTTTTATTCTCTCCATTTATTTTCTCGTGTTCCTTTCTGTTGAAGAGCGTAGGTTTGAAACATAAAAGACTTTCTCACCTTCCTGACGGTTAAACTAATATACCTGTTTGTTGTTTACACACCTGTCTTCATCTTTTGGTTTTTGTAAATTCCAACTATATACATACATAATTTTTTGATAATTTTTTTCATTCCTCTGTTTATACTTTATCTAATAGGAATAATATAATACACCTAATGATAATAATAATTCATTCCTTTGTATGCATATACATATAAATGTATAGATATGTATTTATGTATATTTATATATATGTATGTATATGTAAAAGTGTGTATATATATGTATGTATTTATAACTTAACCTTATGAACTTTCTAAACTCTCTGACGAAGCCCAGAGGCACACCCAAGTACCTTAATCTTATTTACCAAATACTTCAGTTCACTGAAGGGATGGGAGTAAAGTGGGGTACTATAACCTCTTGGCTGAAACAGCTGTAAGATACTATTCTACTTCCTATGCTCTATGTTATATATTTTAATAATTACTGGTATTTTCATATTTTTATATATTGTATATGTAAAGCATATGTTATACATGTATGTATATTGTTGTAATGGTTTTTTAAAAAATAAATAAATAGACATAATATAATGTCTGAAAGTTGATGAATACCACCTCTTGATCCCCTCCATTTTCTTATTGCTGTATATATATACGTATATATATATATATATATATATATATATATATATATATATGATGGGCTTCTTTCAGTTTCTGTCTGCCAAATCAACTCAGAAGGCTTTGGTCAGCCCAAAGCTATAGTAGAAGACATCTACCTACGGTGCTACGCAACGGGACTGAACCCGGCACCATTTGGTTGGTAAGCAAGCTACTTACCACACAGCCACTCCTGCGCCAATATATATATATATATATATATATATATATTATTTTAATATAAAAAGAAACATTCTAAGTTTGATCTTTGTATCTTATTGCAGAGTAGTTTTACAAAATATCACTAACTACTTTGTCTTTTAATTTAACCTCTTTGCTTTCTATTTTTAAATATTTTCAATATTTACTTTTAATGAAGCAATAACTATTTCACTGTTTGCTTTTAATGTAGGTGGATATATGCTTGATACCGAGACTGTCTGTGCGAAAGCAATAGATATTTGAACACTTTTTAGAGATGATGATGGTATATTTTAATCAATTGCTTACAACTGCTGAGGATGATAATGATGAGGAGGATAATAGTGGGGGCAGATGGGGCGGTGATAATGATGAGAACGATGACGGAAATGACAAAGAAGATGATGGTGATGGTAGTGGTGGTGATGATGAAAATGATGATGATGGTATAGGAGAGGGTGATAATGGGGGTGAGAATGATGACGATGGTGATGGCAGGGGATGGAAGGATGGGGTGACAATGATTTATGAGTTAGTTAATTTTATATTCATAACCACACCTTTTCTCTTACTAGCAGCCAATATAGGTAATATCTCATCCGTTGCAAACATTAAAGTGAGTCATTGATTTTAGAGAGAAGAAATTTATTTTCTAATTAAAACTTCAAAATACATTTAGATTGATCTGACGAGAGCTCAGCATACTGTGTTAGAGACACAAATAAATTGAAGCTTTAAGACACATGGATAGTTTGTGATATCCATTACTGCAACGACTCAAAATTCAGTTACTTGGTCATCTCTGATGAAGCAGACCTATGATCAGAGACATTCTAGCCATGAATGGTTTAGAGTATAAAGCATCAGGGGAGTACAGAGTATAATAGTGGTTTCAAATTTGGCATAAGGTCAGGAATTTTGTGGGAGGAGGTAAGCCAGTTACATCGACCCCCAGTGCTCAGCTGGTACTATTTTATCGACTCTTAAAGGATGAAAGGTAAAGTCAACCTTGGCAGATCAGTCCATTCTGCAGAGTTGTTGGTGTTAGGAAGGGCATCCAGCTGTAAAAACCATGCCAAAACACAGCGAATCATGGTGCCTAGTCAGTGCCTGTCAAACCATCCAACCCATACTAGCATGGAAAGTGGATGTTAAATGATGAGGATGATGAATTGACCCCAGTACTTTTTTAAGCCTGATACTAATTCTATCAGCCTCTTTTGCCAAACTGCTAAGTTACAGGGGTGTGACACACACACACACACACACACACATAAAACAAGCTTCTTTCAGTTTCCATTTATCAGATCCACTCACAAGGCTTTGGTTGGCCTGAGGCTATAGTAGAAGACATTTGCCCAAGGTGTCATGTAATGAGACTGAATTTGTAACCATATGGTTTGAAAGCAATGTTCTTACCACACTGCCATGCCCACACCTAGCATATCCTTTTGAACTGTTTGATGGTTACTAATAAATTGAAAATTACCCATTAAATGCTGTTTGTACAGCGTATCTGTAATGGAACTGTTTAAATTCTCTCCTTCACTGATGTATCTTTATTCTTACTTATTTAGTGTTTATGGAAAACAAACATGCACTATCTTCACCATGGGCAAGATAAAGTGGAAAAGGAAACTTATTTTAAATTGTATGTTTTTTTTTTTAATTTCACAGTTTATATTTTAACGAAGACATTTGATTGATAAGATTATTAGGAGAAATGAGAATTTATAGTATTTCCTAGTACCCTGTAAATGACACGATGGCTTGCAGAAATTATCAGTTCTTTATTTATTTAGTCTTGACAAACAGAATATAAATGCTCTCTATGGTTGAAGATATATAAAGGCCATGCTATATAAATATACACTATTTAGAGTTGCTATTACTGAAGTATAAAAGGCCATACTGCATTAATAAATATGGAAGTGTTTTTGATGGTCTTTGGCTGCTATTTATAGAACAAACCATTTTTTGCTCTTAAGTCCTTCCCCCACTTTGAAGCAACAGCTTATAAAATAAACTATGGTTATTTCTGTCTTTCACTCAAGTTTGAAATGGTTTTTCTTTTTTTGTTGAAGTGTATCTTCGTTTTCTTGATTTATATTTTCTCAACCACCTCTTTAAATTTGTTGTGAAACAATTCTCAATTACTATTTATCTTTCTTATCATTAATTATATTCTTTATTGAATAATCTCAAAAACACACTGATTTCTTTTAAATTTTATTTATTGCTTTTGTCACAATTTATGAATATGAATTTGTGGCCAAACTTTGTGTCTTTTCTTTTTTTGCCCTATTTTGAAACACTCAACATTTTGCCTCCCATGGGAGTCACTGATGGCTCTCCGTGCTATATTCTTGGTAGTCAAGACTACCATGGTAGTCAACAGTGACTCCCTATGCTATGTTCTTAACATAGCATAGAATGTCTCCAGTGACTCTCCATGCTGTGTTCATTTTATACCATGGGAGTCACCAGTGACTCCCAATGGTGAGTTCTTTCTCTATGGAACCTCACATTACTGTAGTTCAAACTACATTATTTGAATTTTAGGAAATGTACACAGTACATTTATTTGTATTTCTCAGGTGGGTTTTCAATTTGAATCAATAGAAGCTGAATTAGGACAGTAAGAAGGATGCAGGTCACTGTCATCTCCATCATTTGAGTGCTGCCATCGACAAAATAATTTTTCTGAAAAAGAAGCTATTGAGGCTTATATATATAATCTGTTTTAAAAAATTCATAAATAAATGGAAAAAACATCCCTAAATGAAGGTATAATAGGCATTTTAATACTTTTTAATGTGTATCACCTGTAACTTTCACAATACAGAATGAATATAATATTTGTTCTATACCTTGGGAGTTACTGGAGACACTCAAACTGTAAGTCATTGTGGTAGCTTATATGGTGAGCTAGAACATATATATGGTTAAAAAAAATTTTTAATGCATAATTTATGGCAAAATTAGACCACTTGTGCAAAAGAAAATATGGCACAGAATGGGATTGGTAGACAAAATGTTAAATAAGCAACAAGAAATTATGGCACAAAATGAGCTTGGTTGAGAAAATGTTAAATTAGTTACAATAAGAGAGCTCTGTACAAGATGTCACTTTGATCACCTCAGAATATTGCAGTGTGTTCTGGAAAATTTGTTGGTGACATACACTAGAAACAGGAAACCTCTACTGAATTTGAAAATAAAACTGGGTGTGGAGAAGTTGTTTGATGATGTCCTTCAAACTAACAATATCCTAGTATATCAGGTTATGACCTTTGGCTCAGCTTCTTTCAGACCACTTGACCTTTTAGCTATAATGAATTCAGTCAGGGAATAAAATAGAGTGTGATTGAATTTGATCAGTATTTTAACAAGCTGGGTGCAACTTTGGCTTCAGGTGTAAAGGTATAATATGTATTTAAACGAGGATACTACTGCATTCAATTGGACATAGAATATGTCTGTTTCCTTTCAAGTTGAAGCAAGGTTTCTTATTTTTTGCTTGTTTTTAGTAAATTAGGTCAAGGATAGCTTTAGGCCAGTTGCACCAATTGTTTTCATGCATAAGGAGATATCATGTTCAGAACAGACTGAATGTCCTTGTTATTGTGTAGCTCCTCAGTCAGTTCTGATCTTGTAGACCTAGTAGTGCAGAAGTTAGATCATCATCATCTTCATTGTTTTTAATGGCCATTTTCCCTTTCTTGCATGGATGACATAGAATTCTTTGAGGTAGATTTCCTACATCCAGATACCCTTCCTGTTGCCAACCCTTACCCATTTCCATCCAAAGTCATATTTCCGCATTGCCAGATATGTTTTCTTAGAATAATGGATATGAACAACACTGCTTGTGTGACAGTGACACTCATTTACAACTATCACAAGCTGTCAAGACTGGGAAGATGCTGACACACACACACTATTAGTTCATCCATCATTGTCAACAGTGACCAAGGACATTACATAGGAAAAGAAGATGGAGCAGGGTGTGTCTGGCTGTGGCCAATAATTCAGATGCCTGCTCAGAAGGCCCTGCTGCAAGTTGGGCACTGGTGGTCTGCCGAGACTGAAGGTGAGGAGTCAGTTCTGGACTTGTATAGTTTACATTTTCTTTGTGCCCCTGCAATCCTGTTCTGTTTGTAGGAGATTGCACTACTGTTGGTGCAAGTTCACCAGGCAGGGCAGTCTAACCCCCCCCCCCCCCCCACACACACACACACATGACATGCTTCTTTCAGTTTCTGTCTACAAAATCCACTCTCAAGGTTTTGGTTGGCCGAAGACTATAATAAAAGACACTTGTCCAAGGTTCTATGCAGTGGAACTGTATCTCAAGAGGTACAGGTGGGATTGTGATGGTTAAGAAACTTCCCAACCACCTAATTCCAGGTTCAGTCCCACTGTGTAGCACCTTGGGCAAGTATCTTCTACATTAGCTCTGAGCTGACCAATGCTTTGTAAGTGTATTTGGAAATGTATGGAAGGCCATCTATATGTAGGTGTGTGTGTGTGTGTATGTGTCTTTGTGTTGTTTCAGCAAAAGAGACCAACAGAATAGGTACCAGACTGCAGAAAAAAAAGTAATGAGGTTGATTTATTCAATTAAAATCCTTCAAGCCAATGCCCCAGCATGGCCACAGTTGAATAACTGAAACAGTTAAAAGATAAAAGATACAATTTTGGTAGTGCAGTTTTTAGCACAGCAGACTTAGTAGCTTCTGAATCATTGTTTTGATGCACAGATTTCACCTTGAGATAGCTGTCTTATTAAGGTTTAGGCTTCAGTTAAATAGTATTATTAATATTTATGTTTTAAGTTATCAATACAAATGTACTTTTATTTAGATTTTTCCAAAAATGTTAATTTGAGCAATCATAACTGTTACATAACCTTAGAATTTAAGGTAAAAAAGTTCAGTTGATTGCTTATAGTGATAAATCGTCCCAATGTAAATAAGTTTCATTTAAAAATATCTTTTAAATCCTGCTAAGATAAAATCAAACTTCCACATGCAACTTTTCAGAAATTTCCCTATACAGGCATACCCCAACTTACATCTGTAATTTGTTCCAAAACATGTGACGTAATGCAAACAATGACATAATATGGAAAAACATTTAAAAAATCATTTATTAACTCATCTCTGTTTTAATAAATGATTTGTACATATTTTCATATGTATTTTATTTGATTTTCCACTTCAGTATTAATTTGTATGTGTTTTTTTAATTTTTATGCTTTTAAATATGTTTACTGAGATGGACATAAAGTTGTTTAAACTGACTGGAGCTGAGGTTTATTTTTTTCCATTAAATTCTTTATACAACTTTGATTTTTACAAATGTCATTCATAAATTTATTTAAATTTCAAAATTATTGTAAATCTTCAATAATAGACTTTGTAACCCTAAATATATCATGTGCATAAAAATGAAATCATAATCAGGGCATCTTTGATCAGAGAAATGACTCAGTTAAAGCTGAGCTGTTGGTAAACAACTACACTATATAACATATGAGCCATTTCATATGGCTCCGCTTTTGTAGCAGAAAGCTGGTGTCACTTTATAGTTGAATGCTTGCCTGCCTGTAAGAAAGTGATACAGCTGTAGAAGTCTTTGCTTCAATAATTCACATAAAAACGAACTAGTTTGTTAGTTTTGAAAATCATTTCACCTATTTTAACGTGGTGGGAAAAATAAATGTAAAACTGTTAAAATATACTTAAGAGTTTTTCTGTTGCTGACATTGCACGTCTACTGGAACATATAATTAGTCAAACTGTAAATCTTGCTGTCATCAAGTTGAAAGGATCAGGGGGAATAAAATGTATAAAGTACAGATTTAAAACTAGTTATTTCCGTTCATTTTACAGAAGATATAACTTTTGATTGTTGCCAGCTAGCGGAGACTTAGAAAAGTTGATTGATATGTATGTTGTTTCGAAGAGACTCCCAAGGAAAATTTTATTGAATTGCTAAATTTGAAATATCATCATCATCATCACATCTACTTTTCCATGCTTGCATGTACCAGATGGAGTTTATTGAGGGCAAATTTTTTATGGCCATATGCCCTCACCTGTATCCAAACAAGGTGATATTTTCTCATGGCCAGACATATTTCCACAGAATTTTGGCAATGAAATAACATCCATTTACAACAATCAGGCAATGTCAAGACAAGGAGACACAAACAATCACACACTCATACATACATATGTAGGTGCGGGCATGGCTGTGTGGTTAGGAAGCTTGCTTCCCAGCCACATGGTTTCAGGTTCAGTCCCACTACATGGCACTTTGGGCAAGTGTCTTCTGCTATAGCCCCGGACCAACTGAAGCTTGGTAATTGAATTTGGTAGATGGAAGTTACTGCTGCATGTGTATGTGTGTGTACGTGATTGTACCTCTCCAAGAGAGAGAGAGAGGGATATCATCATCATTTACATCAATTTTCCATGCTGGCATGGGTTGGATGGTTTGACAGGACCTGGCAAGCCACAGGGCTGCATCGGGCTCCAGTCTTAGCTTTGACATGGTTTCTGTAGCTGGATGCCCTTCCTAATGCCAACCACCTTAGAGTTTTTATTGGGTACTTTTTCATGCCATCAACACTGGTACACACACACACAGAGGCTTCTTTCAGCTTTGATCTATCAAATCCACTCACAAGGCTTTAGTTGGCCTGAGGCTATAGTAGAAGACACTTGCCAAAGGTACCATGCAGTGGGACTGAACCCAGGAACCCTTCTTAATCTAGTGAACCATATATGTTCATTTATCTTTCTCTTCCATCTTTTACCTGCTTCAGTCATTGTACTGTAGCCATGCCAAGGGTTTTTCATCAAATGAATCAAACACAGTACTTATTTTAGGTTTGGTTCTTATTCTATTGGTCTTTTCTGCCAAACTGCTAAGTTACAGGGATGTAAACACACCAACACCAGTTATCAAGTAGTGCGGGACAAACAGAGACACAAAGACGCACATGCATAGACATATACAGGGTGGCCAAAAGTAGGTTTACGGTTATCATGTAGTTACTTTAAATTTCTTTTAAAACATTTTATTACATTTAAATTTCTATCTTACAAACTAAAAAGGGAGCTTGACAAAATTATCTAAATTAGCATAAAATAATGGTTTCATATTTTTATATAATTAAGATCTAAACTGTTAATATATGAATGTGAAAGAGATAGATGAATAACTGTAAACCTACTTTTAGGCCACCTTGTATATATGGGTGTGTGTGTATGACATGTTGTCACACACTATCCGATTACCAAATTCTCTCACAAAGCATTGGTCAAGCTGGGGCTATAGTAGAAAACACTTGCCTGGGACTGAACCTGGAACCACATGGTTGCAAAGTGAGCTTCTAAACCACACCTCCACACTTGTGTCATATGAGTTTTCGTTAAGGATCCTTAAAAAAAAAAAACTGTGGCTAGTGTTTTCTGTTATGAGACATCACTATTTGAATAAAGATGATGGATGGAGACAATGAAGAGAGAGAGGGGTTGTAGAGTCTGATGGAAGATTTACTGACACTTTGTCAGTTATGATGGCAAGGGTTTTAAGTGATCTGATCAACAAAACAGCCTGTTCATGAAATAAACATGCAGGTGGCTGAGGACTCCACAGACATATGTAATGTTAATGTAGTTCAGAGGAAGTCTCAGCATGACATAGAATGCGACAAGGCTGGCCCTTTGAATCACAGATACAACTCAATGGACTGGAACAATGTGAAATAAAGTGTCTTGCTCAAGGACCCAACTTGTCACTGGGAAATGAACTCAGGACCTTAAAATCTTGGGCTGAATGCCCCTAGCCACAGAGCCACGTACCTTTATGATGAAAGACTTATATTCTTTTACTTGTTTCAACCATTTGACTGCTGCTATGCTGGAGCACCGCCTTTAGTGGAACAAATCAACCCCATGACTTGTTCTTTGTAAGTCTAGTACTTATTCTATTGGCCTCTTTTGCTGATCTGTTAAGTTATGGGGACGCAAACACACTAACATCAGTTATCAAGCAATAGTGGTGGGAACAAACACAGACACAAACATATATATATATATACGATGGGCTTCTTTTAGTTTCCGTCTACCAAATCTACTCACAAGTCTGGTCGGCCTGAGGCTCTATAGTAGAAGACACTTGCCCAAGGTGCTACGCAGTGGGACTGAACCTGGAACCATGTGGTTGGGAAACAAGCTTTTTACCACACAGCCACACCTGCACCTTGTTAATAATGTTAATAATTAAATCTTCAGAACGAATAAAAAAAAACTTAGAGGCAAACAACTTTGGTACAGCATCTCATAATTTGAAGAATTTTTGTACATGGAGCTATTTACTAGATGTGCTGCAGCCACACATTTTCTTGACTGGCTTATTGCAAGGAAGTAATGGATGTGTCATATATGATATGCGGTATGTTGATAAGTAAACAAACTTGTCTTTGCTTTATCAGATGATATCAAGGAATAAATTCTGTTTGCTGTATGAATAGCATTGGAAATATTATTTGTAAGAAGGTATGTTGTTGTTTAGATTTAGTCAATGCCAGCTTTGTCTGTTCTTGTTATCTTCTTGCTCGTATCTTCTACCAATCTTGTTTTGGGATCTGACAAAAGTTCTTCTGATGGAATTTCTCAGTTATTACTATGCACTCTGACCACCTGGTAAGTCAACATAGCGCCGCTGTGTGTAGTCAGTCAACTGATTGACTTGGAAACTACCATCTTTGCAAGAAGACCTGGTTTCCTTAAAGTTTTCATACTTATCTCTAGTCTTGCAATAAACTTGACTTTGTGTGTGTGTGTGTGCCTGTCTGTCCCACATCTGAGTGGAAGAGGTTATCAGTTCTAACTTGACTGAACTTATGTAAAACTTTCAAAGACTTGACTTTTAAAATTTTTATCCACCTATTTATTTACTTATTTTTTTCACTATTTCCTTTAACCCTTTTCGCATTCAAAACAGCCTTATCTGGCCCAAATATTCTACTTGTGTTATGTTCAGATTAGCCAGATCCAGTCTCTCACACTTACCCTATAATGTCATTCTAAACGTAAATGATTACATTATCAAAAATCTCAAGGCTACAAGATAATGCATGGCTAATTCAAAACAATGTGAATAAATAAGCATTACATTTGAAAGAGTAATCTGAACGCTAAAGCATTAAATACCCAGATAGGTGTAATTACTAATTATGATATACATGCATGCTCACACACACACACACACACTCTCTCTCTCTCTCTCTCTCTCTCTCTCTCTCTCTCTTATTCACACTCACTGATTCTTGCAATGATTCCTTTACTGTCTCTATTTCTCATTAGTTTTCTTCCCCCTGCTTCTCTCTCTCTCTCTCTCTCTCTCTCTCTGTTACACACACACATATACCTTTTCCTAAATATCTTTCTCACTATCTGTCTTTCTTTCACATGCACACACACACACACACACACACACACACACACACCACATTCTCTCTCTCTCTCTCTCTCTCTCTCACACACACACACACACATGCACAGACATTTTCCCACATATTTATCTTTCTCATGTACATTCACATCTCTAGCTTTCATGCACACACACACACACACTCTCTCTCTCTTTTCTTACTTATTCATTTTCCATCACCCCAACCATAACTTCTATGTAGATTTAGTATTAAGTTTTTACAAGTATATTTCCCAATCATTTCCTCAATTTGATGATTATTTCAGATGACTTTAGACTTATCATGACCTTCATCAGCTCCATCTTAGATAATATTATTTTAGCAATCTTAAATAACTTTGTTTCTCTTTAATAAAAAAAAAAATGTCTTCCTCTCTTAATAATTAATAAGCTCTCATTTATTTCATTTTTATAGATCCCCTTATTTTTTTAATCTCTTAATTTGACTTTTTCTGTTTTTTGTTCCTTCTTTGGTTCTTCTATTATTAGGTTTTGAAAATAAACTGTTTCTTGAAGACGTGATAACTTTTTTGTGGATATGACAATTTTGATGATAATAATTCTTTCCTTGCTTTATTTAATAAGATTAAACAATCCTTGACCAGAAGAGGGTTTTTTTGTTTTCTTTTTTTTATCAATGTGTACACAAACACCCTGAAGAAAAGTTCTAATTTTAAACTTGCTTCATACAGCTTTGTTTTAGTATTATTATTATCTATTTATATATTCATATTATTAGCATGCTTGACACCATTTTGTCTGTCTTTACGTTTTGAGTTGGAAATCTACCACGGTCGACTTTGCCTTTCATCCTTTCAAGGCCAATAAAATAAGTACCACTTGAGCACTGGGGTCAGTATAATCAACTTAACTCCTTCTCTGAAATTGCTGGCCTTGTACCAAAATTTGAAGTCATTATTATTATTATTATTGAGTGTGTGTGTATGTGAGAGAGAGTGAGTGAGTGGGTGGCTGAGTGAATGAGTGTGTGTGTGAAGGGCTTCTGTACAATTTTTGTCTACCAAATTCATTCACAAGGTATTGGTCAGCTTGGCACTGTAGTGGAAGTTGCTTTCCCAAGGTGCTGTGCATTGGGGTTGAACCCAAAACTACGTGGTTGCAAAGTGAGCTCCTTTACCATGTAGCCTTCCCTGCACCTGTGAAATTTTACTAAGAACCCTGCCCAGGACATACTATGTTGTCTAAATATGTAAATATGTCTTTATCCACAAAGCCACTAAATTCTTGCCTATAAACAAAATATTATATTTTTTTAAAGTATAGTTTCTGAAAAAATGTGTACCAGTGCCTATTTTTAAAAATCTAGTTGTTGTTGTTTAATATCAAGTCAGCCCTGATTAAGCAAACCTTTTATTAATAGCATTTCATCTATGAGAAACCCATCTTTGGTATGTCTAGCATTATATTATTTAGTGGGCCTTTTAAGATGGGACAATGTGATTTGAAGGAAATTTGACTGCTATTTCTAAAAAGTTAAAGCAATGCCTAGATGCTCCCTATAAACTGTGCAATTGACTCAGTTTTCAGATGTTTTTAATCTGTAGTAATTTACAAGAATTGTGAAAATCTACTGAAAATATATAGTAAATGTTATATCTCATTTTATATGTGGGGCAAAACAAAAAGACTAAAAACTAATGCTGCATAAATAGATAAAAATCCTTTTTCTTTCTCATCTAATGACATTGATATATTCAGGTAGTAATGGTTTTGACTGTTCAAAATGTTTTGAATTCGTAATTAACTGCTGCTTCTTTCAGGAAATGTTCATGATTTTTTACCACATTCTTTGTTAGTATATACTTGGAAATAGTGAATTTTTTCTTCAGATAAAACATCTGAAGTCTGTCAAGACAAGCACTGTTATCTGATGACTGCTTGTTTCATTTTGCAAACTAATCAATTAGCTCTAGGCTTAGAGAATTATTATAAATTATACTAATTCCTAAGAAATAGTTAATTTGTTGTAAAACATTCAGTTGTTTCATTCTTTAATTATCACTGATGCACACTTCATACCTCACCAATGTCATTATTGTCGCCATCATTGATGTCATCATTTTAGCAAACATATTTTCCATGGTACTACATGTTAGAGTGAAGGCATGTGACATAGTGGTTAGGATGTTGCGCTCATGATCACAAGGTCATGGTTTCAATTCCCAGTCCAGGTAGTTTGTTGGGTTCTTGAGCAAAACATTTTATTTCACATTGCTCCAGTCAGCTGTAAATGGGTTACCCTACAGCAGACTAGCATTCCATTCAGTGAGAATTTTCACTTATACATCATGGAAAGCAGGTGATCAGTTTATGGGTCCTAGGATTTGTGACAATAATATTCAGAAAAACATGTGGTTTAGTGGTTAGGGTCTTGGAGTCATGATTGTAAGATTGTGGTTTCACAGTTCCTGGACCGGGCGATGCATTGTGTTGTTGAGCAAAATGCTTCGTTTCATGTTGCTCCAATTCACTCAGCTGGTAAAACTGAGTATTCCTGCAATGATCCAGTGCCCTGTCCAAGGGAGAATACACACAGAAACCAGGAAACCGGTCCTGTGAGTCTATATGACTTGGGGAAGATCTTATCTGGGATCTAGAAAATTATATGTATTATGTGTCGGACCATGTCATTCTATGAATATCAATTATATGTCATCTTGTCATTGAAACTCAACTTTTTAAATCTGAACTGTTTCCGCTGAGGTTTTTTTTTTTCCTTTCAATGAATAACTCCTGCTGTCAGTTTATATATAGAACCTTTGTATCATGCATACTTCATTCGTTTTTTTGTTGTGTCCAAAACAGTGTCTCAGTCAACACTGCTAATAATGCCCAGTTATCTCAATTCACTCTTTCTCATTAAGTTTAACATGCATATCCAGTAAACCATACTCAACTCATTTTCTATCATTCCAGTGTTATAGGGTAACATCATTTCATTTTAACATCCACTTTTCCATGCCTGCATGGGTTGGATGTAGTTCTACTGTCACATGTTCTTCATGCCACTAACACTCACCATTTTCCCAGTAAGGTAATCTTTCTCCAAGGTTGGACATGTTTTCACAGAAGATTGGAAACAAATGACACCACCTGTTTGATGGGGACACAACAATCATGTGATGTCAAAGCAAGGAGACTTTAGCTCACACATACAAGCACACAAAAAAAACACACACACACTCATATATAAACATTATATATATATATATATATATATATATATATATACATATATATATATACATTATATATATATACATATATATATATATATATATATATATATATATATATATATATATATATATATATATACATTGTATATATATATGTGTGTGTGTGATGGATTCTCTTGTCATAAATAACAAATGAGGGTTCAGTAAAATAAAGTGTTAATCATGTTCTATGGACATGAATGTGTCTCTTGAGGTCTGCTGGTGCCTTGCAAGCCTTTTGGCAAATGGAACAAGTTGAGGACTCAATTTGCTTTGAGTGCTTGTGGATCATTTGCTATGTGTTTCCTTGAGTGGACGGCAAGGCCTGCTTTGCTTTGTGCCACAAAACAACAATGACAGGTAAGGTTTCCATTTAGAGGAGCGACGTTTTGTCAGCGTGACTTCATGCTTACACAAAGTTGGTTCCAATGTGAAGTCAACTTTTCTCAAATCTTTGAGCAGAGGAGAAGCAGGACTGGTGCCAGGTTCTGCATTCTGATGCTTTGTTTTCCCAGGCAGAAAAGGTAATGTTGCATCACTTCAAATGGTCTTTCAGGTTGTCTTTGAAGTACAAGAGTGGCCTTCCAACTGACCTTTCTGTTGGGAATTGGCTAAAAAGAAGTTGCTTTGGAATTCCAATATCACTCATATGTGAAAGATGACCAGATGATCTAAGCTTGGTGTGTATATATATGTATATATACAAGCATGTGCACAAACACACATATATGACAGGTATATTTCAGTTTCTGTCTACCAAATCCACTCTCATGGCTTTGGTTGGCCTGGTGCTGTAGTAGAAGACACTTGCCCAAGGTACCACACTGTGGGAGTGAACCCATAACTGAGTGGTTGTGAAGCAAACGTTTTAACTACACAGTCAAGAAGAACACTGTGTTACTAACAGAGGATAAATCTTCTCTGAACATTTTACAACCCATACATGTCCAAATCTATTCTACTTTATTTCCAGTAGAATCACTGCTAACTCCAATTACAGCAAATAGTTAGCAGAATTGGTCCACAGTTTTCATCAAATCATCCAGTTAGTCTATTTTCTATTGTTTACATACAGCACACAACAGCTGACTTCCTGCATTCTCCTTTCCTGCATAATGAGCAGGCCATTCCCTTTATGTTATCATACTTTTGTGTCTCTACAACTTGTTTATAATTTGTTCTTTATTATATTAAAATTTATCTTCACTTCAAATTTCCTCTAACTCTTCAACTGCTTACAAGCTGGTCCAAACACTAGATGTTTCTCTATACACTGGATAAAGAAAAGGAGATTAACCCTTTAACATTCAGGTTATTCTGTCAAATTTAATGCTTATTTATCCACATTGTTTTGAATTAATCATGCATTATCTTATGGCTTCAAGATTTTGATGATGTGACTGTATATTTTTAGAATGATGTTGTAGGGTAGATGTGAGGGGCCAGATTTGATTAGTTTGAACTTAAAACTGGTAAGATATTTGAGCTGGATATGGTCAGTTTAAACCCCATTAAGAATATCTGATTAAAGCATTCTCCTGCCTGTGATCCTTATTTTATCTTGAAAAAATAAAGCAAAAATCACATGTATATTTCTTATCTCTGACTTTAACCTTTTCATCAAATTTAGACAAATGTTAGACCAACTTCTTAAGTGAGGCTGTAAAATACAAGCAGCTAAGGCAGATGATGTGCAATGATTGGTGAAAACTGAGATGAGTGATCCATTGGATGAGCAACAATAATGCTAGCTTTTCTAAAACCAATATAGTTAGAGTAATATCTTTGGAAAATAAGAATTTCTCAGAAGTAGTAGTGGTGGCAGCTGCTGTTGTTGTTGTTGATGTTATTTACTGCTTTTAAAATATTTAGGATATTGCAGCTGCTCTCTCACGCGCACACACGCACACACACATTCTCACATTGCATTAACAGATGCAACCAACATGCAACTATCACCCACAATCACTCCCTATCCCCTCTCCATCTCTTCTGTTACTACTTCAGCTACTCTAAACTGGGTGCAGGCTTGACTGTGTGGTTAAGAGGCTCACTTTGCAACCACATGGTTTTCAGGTTCAATCTTACTATGTGGCACCTTGGACAAGTGTCTTCTACTATAGCCCCATGTTAATGCTTTGTAAGTGAATTTAGTAGATGGAAACTGTATAGAAGTCCATTGCATCATACATATGTATGTATGTATATACATGTACACACATACACACATGTGTGTGTTTATGTTTTCTGCCTGTCTCCTCATTACTGGACAGCCTCTGTTGGTTTGTTTACATTTCTGTATCTTAGCGGTTCCTCAAAAGAGGCCAATAGAACAAGTACTAGACTTTAAATAAAATAATTACTGGAGTCAGTTTGCTCAACCTAAACCCTTTGAGGCAGTGGCACAATCTAATGACTGAACCCAAGTGGAACCCACTCAGCAACCCTCTGGGACCTTCTTCCTGTCTATGTTTTCCCTGCAACATCCTCTGCAAGTTCAAACTGAACAGTTATCTGCATCCAGATAGGCCTGGAAATATTATGGCATCCTTTTCTCCTGCTTGGACTAAATAATAAAATCAAATTTCATATTTAATAACTTAGAAAACATTTTTATTTGAAATTTTTATTCAAATTTTATTAATTTTCAACTATATTTACATTTTGGACACTTCAGAATATATATATATACATTTTTTTTTTCAAAGGTAATTTGCAGTGTCTCAATATTTTAGGATTAAGTAGCTGTTTTCATTTCATGCTATTCTAGCTTTGTGTTAAGTTTTCTTTTTGTCTGAACTAAATTAGTTGACTTTCTGACTTTCTTCACTACTTCAGTGGAGGATTTAAAAGATTCTCTACAGCATGAAAATCACACACCCTCACAGTCTCTCTCTCTCTCTCTCTCTCTCTCTATATATATATATATATATATATATCATCATCATCATCATCATCATCATCGTTTAACGTCCGTTTTCCGCGCTAGCACAGGTTATATATATACACATATGTCCTACACTCACACTTTCTCCCTTTCTCTCATGCACACACACTTTCTCTTTCTCATTCTTACACTCACACTTTCTTTCTGTCTGTTTCTCTTTCTCCCATGCACACACACAGATATATATATATATACATCCACACAGAGGATAGTTTTCTCTTAAATCCAGTTGACTTGAATAAAGCATTGATGCAGAAATGCCTAATGTGCCAGGAAATTTTTTCTTTTCCTGTTCTTTTTTATTTTGTTTTATGTAATATTTTTTCTTCGACTTTCTCTTTGTTCATCTATCTGCTTAGTTTAGGAAAACAAATTTTGGATAGTAGCTATTTAGTCCTTCCAAAGAATTAACACCAACAACGACAGCTAGGAGTAGTTGTGGTGGTGGTGGTGGTGGTGTTGGTGGCGGCGGCAGCGTGTTTGTTGTCAGAAGTGAGTGTAACTCATTGCTTGTCTAACATTACATACCCCGCCACCTCCACCACCCTCTTAGTTCAAACCAAAAGGAAATATGTTACAGGGCACAGTCTGGGCAATATAAGAGGACATGTCAAAAGCAACTTGGCACAGTTTTAAGCATTTAGTCTCTCTAGCAGTGAATTCAATCCTCTTGAATGTTGTATCCAAGTTACATTGCCATATGGGAAGGGCCGCACCCTCCCTGAGACGGTTAAACGGAAAGGTGAGGAGGAAAAGAACGTTGTGTGGGATCACCACACTACATTTTGTAATCTGAGATTTTCAAGAAATAGACGTTTAGGCTTGGGGAATTTTAGAAAAATATTCTTTCGTGTTTCAGTTATTCCTGACAATATTTTACTTAAAACTAACCTTTGAACACTTACTTGGTTCAGACTCTTGGAATCTTTAACCCGATTTTGTTGTTGTTATTGTTGTTGTCATTTATAATTTTACTCCTGAATATCTGACATTTTCATTTTGATGTTTATTTTAGAATTTGTCTGTTAATAATGTAAATTGAAGTAAAAATAAAAAATACAATTTTGGTTTTAAATTATCACAGTATAATTATTTTTGTTTGCTTTTGTTTTTGAGGTATTGATATTATAGTTTTAATTATAATTCTTTCTAAATTTGACATTTGACCAGCACTATTAAGACGGGTGAGGGTGAAAGTTGATTAAATCAACCCCAGTATTTGACTGGTATCTTATTTTTATCAACCACAAAAGGGTGAATGGCAAAGTGACCTCAGCAAGATTTTTTTTTTTTATTATAATAAAAAGAAACATGTAAAATAGGTAATTCCCAGTCATTAAGGTGTTTAATTATGAAGAACAAATGATATAAACTGAGATTTAGTTGAATCATTTACGCAAAACTTTATTAAAAATCCTATCTAAAGTGACTTCACACCCATCTTCTGCCTTAAATCAATTAATTGTAGCCAGTACCTTATGTTGTTGATATATTTGTGGTATCTCAGATCCTCAGATTGGTAGTGCGTCTTTTGTTAATAATTATCAACATCAGACAGGCTGGTGTCAATAGACATGCCTACATCAGCACCTTTCAAACTAATCAACTAGTATAGCAGCCAGTTTATCTGACCAAATGCATTGGCATCACCAGTTGTGCCTACATCATCAACATTCAGGCCTATGCTATATTCACAGGTCTTTTGCTAGCATTAATGAGTAGCTTTCTGGCAGGCATTGTTACAAATAGTTGTCGGGTATGCAACCTAATGAGAATACCAGCAGTGGTCACAACGTTTCTGGCAGTCGTTGGAGCAGTGATATCAACAGCAGATATAGCAACAATGGACTGTAGACAAGCTCTAAAGTATTTTACATTGCAGTGATGCTCAGCAGGCTAGTTATGACATAAAAAGAGAATAGAAATGGACAGCAGACATCCTGATACGGGCAACAATTGACCAGCTGTGAAGCCATTAACCTTTTAGCATTCAGATTACTCTGTCAAATGTAATGCTTATTTATTTGCATTGTTTGAATTAATGATGGCTTATCTCAAAGCTTTGAGATTTGAATGATGTGATTATTTTTAGAATGACTGTAGAGTAGATGTCTGTGACTAGATCTAACTGATTTAACCATAAAATAGATAGAATATTTAGGCTGAATAAGGCCGGTTTAAATGCTAAAGGGTTTTAAGACACAGCTTTTACCAACAACTTAGATATTGCCATGCAAAGAAACAATCAGCCCAATAATGATATATCCAATTTGCAAGCCTGTGACCAAATTCCAACAAAACAACCATGAGCTCACCAGACTACTTTTTCATAGCCAACAGTTTCCACTTATGATGCAAAACCTTTTTAACAGGATGTATGTTTTCTCAACAACACTGTACTAATATACTATACAAAGACATACATACACACACATGTACAGACATGGTTGTGCAATTAAGGCGTTTGCTTCCCAACCACTTAGTTTTGGCTTCAGTCCCACTGTGCAGCACCTTAGACAAGTGTATTCTATTATAGCCATGAGCCAGAGTGGATCTGGAAGATGGAAACTAAAAGAAGCTTGCCCTATTTAGAATTAAAATTGTTCAAAAACCATTACAACACCCTTTGAAATAGAGGAGTGAATATAGTAGTAAAGAAGACAGAACAACAGCTTTACTTTATATTTTGATATTATAGGCTTTATACTCCTTTGTCTGAAAAAAAAATGGAAATCAATGTCAAGCTGGTCTAGATATGTGAGAGGAGATTGTGACAATGGTATTTTTTACAATAATTTGCCTCATGTAACTCTAATCTGTCATTGATAGACCATCAGTTTATTAATGAGGATGGCCTCCCCTAATTATTGATGTTATGCTCTGTTGTCTCAATGGTAAACCATAAAGTCCTGCATGTGGCATTTCTCCAGGTGATTTCTTTTTATGATGTGTTTGTCTGCACGTGTTCCTTAATGCAGACATGTAATTTTCAGACAGTGCTTCCAATGTAGGAACCACCACATTTACAGTCGACTATTTGGTTTCCTACTGAGGCCTTCAGACACATGTTCTTATTGTTGATAGAGTACTTTGACAGTATGCACATCTCTTTGCTGTATGTTGGTTGATTTCCAGACAAGAACATCGTCATACCTTCAGTTCCACTCTATGAATTCTTATCATTGAAATATGGTAATGTTAGGAAGCACATTCCAGTACAAACTTGGGCCTTCCTTTGATGTCTATTGTCTTGCTGACATTTGGTGAAAGACGGCAGATAGCTGTTATTTTATTTAACAGAACCCTTTGAAATCACTTGGTATTGATGGTTTTAACTGCTGCCTCATTACACTTGTTGCATATCCAGGAAATTTTTTTCTGTATGTATATGGCTTTGACTCTGGTGAGAAAGGCTGACTTGTGTGCACAAATAGGTCCCTACTGACCACTTTCCTGAAGAAATTGGCATTGATGGATCTCTGCACTGTAATCTAGAGCTGGAAATCAAGCAGAGAGAGGGATTCAGTGCCATTTCTTTTCTTACTTGCACATTTCCGACTAGTCCAATACTATATTGATTTCTCTAGGTTTTATACTTTATTGGCATTTTAAAGCTGTCATATTTTGTATAATGGCTTTTGAAGTAGAATGTTCATTCCTATATCAAATTCTATGTGTAAAGAGAACAAATGATGATAATTTTTGTTGTTGCTGTAGGTACAAGGCCTTAAATTTTGGGGGAGAGGGCTAGTCAGTTACATTGACCACCATCACCCCTAGTGTTTATATCATCGACCCCAAAAGGATGAAAACCAAAGTCAACCGAGGCAGAATTTGAAATCAAAACATGAGTCAGAAGAAATGCTTCTAAGCATTTTTCCAATGTACTAATGGTTCTGCCAACTTGTGCCCATAAGAATGATTATTATTATAATCCTTTCTATGATAGGCACAAGGCCTGAAATTTTGGGGAGGGGACTAGTCGATTACATTGACCACAGTGTTCCACTGGTACTTATTTCCTCGACCCTGAAAGAATGAATGGTAAAGTCAACCTCAGTGGAATTAGAACTCAGAACATAAGGATGGACCAAATGTTGCTAAGCATTTTGCTCAGCATGCCAGCTCCCTGCCTTTATGACTATAATAATAATAATAATTATTATTATTATTATTATTATGACAATAATGAAGGTGATTAAGAACAGTTATATTAATAATGTTAAAAGCAAGATAATATCAGTTCAATGAACAATAATTTTGTAGGCCATAATGATATTAAGAATATGTATAAATCACATCATTCTAAAGTCCACATCTAATTTCTTGGCAATTTCTTTCCTCATTTAAAGCTTAGGAGTTATTAAGCTCCACATTAACCCTCTAGTGAAAGGGAAAATATGCAATAATTAGTCATGGTTGTTAAGTCAATAATAAAAACTTTAGTTGCCTGAAGTAGGTTAAAAATAAATCATTTCAGTGGAGCCCATCCCTCTCTAGACAGGGATGGGCTCCACTAGGGCACCACCTAGAAATAACTGGTAATCATGTGATCAACCAGACTATTGGATGTTGTTATACATTACTGGTCACAATGCGCTATGCATCGTTTTAGCTATTGAATGATACCCCTCTCTAGTTAAGCAAGCAAGCCAACATTCCCCTTGATTGGAAGGTTGGTTCATTGCAGAGGTACCTGTTTACAGCTGTGTGGACAGGAACAGCAAGAAATGAAGTATCTTGCTCAAGAACACAATGTGTAGCTGGTCTGGGAATTGAACCAATGATCTCACAGTTACGAATGCAATACAGCTACCCACTAGGCCATGTGCCTTCACTATTTGCCAGAAATAGCTGATAAATGGCATAAATCAATTGAAATGGATCAAATTGAATAGTTCGTGGAAAACTGGTTGAGTTCCTGGAATCCAACAATCTGATGAATTGCAACCAGCATGGATTCAGGTTAGGTAGATCATGCCTTTCCCAACTACTGGCACACCATGACCAAATCCTAGAAAATCTAGAGAATGGATACAACACAGATGTTATCTACCTCGACTTTGCCAAGGCATTTGACAAGGTAGATCATGGCATCCTGGGTCACAAACTTCGAAAGCTAGGAGTAGGAGGAAAAGTTGGTACATGGATAAACGAGTTCCTTACAAATAGAACTCAAACAGTCACTGTGAATGGAACCCATTCAACACCATCACCTGTGACCAGCAGTGTTCCTCAGGGTACAGTACTCGGCCCAATCCTGTTTCTCATCCTCATCTCTGACATAGATGAAGATACAACCAGCAACGTCTCATCCTTTGCTGATGACACCAGGGTCATGAGACAAATCAAAGACGAGGTGGATACAGAGGCCTTACAAAAGGACCTGACCACCATATATAAATGGCAGGAAACAAACAACATGTTGTTCAATGATAAGAAGTTTGAACTAATTCGCTACGGAACAGATCAAGATCTGAAAAATACAACAAACTACAGAAACCCATCAGGACAACAAATAATGGAAAAACAGTATGTGAAAGATTTAGGCATCCACATGGGAACCAACCTAAAATTCAGAGAACACCTTGACTCAGTCTGTCTTACTGCAAGAAAGTACAGCGGGTGGATCTTGCGCACCTTCAAATCAAGAGATACCTCAACAATGAAAACCCTCTGGAACAGTATGATACTTCCGAGGATTGACTACTGTTCTCAGTTGTGGTCACCAACAACAAAGGGCCAACTATCTAAGATAGAATCGCTCCAAAGAAATTTTACCTCATACTTCTCAGAAACGAGGGACCTGGACTATTGGCAAAGACTCAAAACCTTGAGGATGTACTCAATAGAAAGAAGATTTGAGCGATACCGAATTATATACATTTGGAAAATGATAGAGCAGAAGGTGCCAAACTTTGGTATCAAAACCTACCACTCACTGCGCCACGGAAGACGCTGCCAGCTGCCACCAATCAACAAAAAGGCTGGCCAGGCAGCAAAAACCCTGCGAGAATCAAGTCTGTTGGTTCGAGGAGCACAACTGTTCAACTCCATTCCGGTACATGTCAGAAATCTATCAGGATGCAGTGTGGAATCATTCAAATTGCAACTGGATAGATACTTAAGCACCATTAGAGATGAACCCCATCTCCCAGGATATACACAACGAGCACAAACTGACTCAAACTCGCTCCTACACATGTCAAATTTAAGCAGAGAATACAACCTGGCAACCACACCAGACTCTGAGGGTGGAGTCTTCGACTTGGCCTGAGCATGGACTCAAACCCAAATGAAATGAAATGAAATGAAATATAGATTGAACCTATGTTGCAGACTTGGCTTTCTACCATTTTAGAGCAGATGCACAATCATTCCTTCACCTTTTGCAAGAACAGAGAATCTTTTAGATGTCATGGAAGTTCTCAGAACTTTTGATAATTAAACGAAGACTCATGCTTCTTTCATTTCACCAAAGCTTGCATTGATCAAATATCTAAGATAAACCTTATCTGTTATTTCTTGCAAGTTCTTTTGAAAGTGTGAGCTGATGTATCTGTCTTTTATCATTTACTTGTTTCAGTCATTAGACTGTGGCCATGGTGGGGTGCCACCTTCAAGGGGTTTAGTCAAACAAATCAGCTCCAGTACTTATCTTTAAGTTTATTACTTGTTCTATCAGTCTCTATCAGTCACACTGCTAGATTATGAGGACATAAATAAACCAACACCAGTTGAGAAGTGGTGGTGATGGGGGGGGGACAAACATAGATGGATGTTGGGCCTCATGGAGACAAGGTGGCTGAGTTCCTTTTGAGCGTTGGGCCTCAGGAGGCAAAGTGGCTGAGTTCCTTTTGAGTGTTTGGCCTCACAGAGGCAATAACCAAGACCTTTGGCATTATGTCATACTTGAGAAGAAGACTCATCAAGCCGAGCAAAGTTGCAGTTGTGGCAGATACCGGTGTCATGCAAATGGCACTCATGCCAGTGGCATGAAAAAGCACCCATTACACTCTCAGAGTGGTTGGCATTAGGAAGGGCATCCAGTCATAGAAAACCATGTCAAATCAGACTGGAGCCTGGCACAGCCTTCCAGCATGCCAGCCCAGTCAAGCCATCTAACCCATGCTGGCATGTTTTTCATTATCATACCACTACGTCAGAGACTATATTTTAAAATGGCTTAGCTTGTTATGCAGAAAAGGAGTAGGTTATAAACTCCATATACAGTACCCAAAGTAAGCTATGGGCACATAGGCAGACTAACAGAGTACGTAAGTTTCATATGTGACATGTGCATCAGAGCCGTCATGCTGTGATTTCACTAGATATGGATTCTCTTAAAATACCTGGATAGCTCACTGGAAGTTGTTGTTGGCTTTTGTTATTTAGGAGATATAATTAACAAGGGTAGTGGTTGCTCTGAAAATATAACATGAGTAAGAAGTTGGAGAAAATTCAGGGAACTACTACTTTTGTTGGCAATGAAGGTCTTTTCCCTCACAGTGAAGTGCAGATTAGAATTGTGATGCTGCATGGTAGTGAGACTTGGGCCTTGAATTTAGAGGACTTGAGAAGACTGGAAAGAAATGAAGTGAACCTGCTCTGTTGGATGTGCAATGTATGTATGCAAGAATCACATAGTACAAATGTGCTGAGAGAAAAACTGGGCATGAGAGGAATCAGGTTTAGTGTGCAAGAAAAAAGACTGCTGTATGGACATGGAACAAAGTAGTGAAGGCTGATCGACAGTATCTGGTCACAAAGCCAGGCTTATGGAGGTATTGATTGATGGTGCTTTGTGAAAGACCAAGTACTGTTGACAACATATGAGTGCTTGTGTTTGGTTGTTGTTCAACCATTTCAAGCAAGGCCTCATCTTCCACAACGGGTCTTCTTGTCCTTGGTTTACTTTCAAGGATGGTGCCACCTTCCTTGAAATGTCTGAACCACCTTTGTACCCCACACATCCATTGACAGTTACGAGGCCTTTCACACCATTAACTTCTTTTTCCCCAGTCTTCACACTCATTTTTTTTTCCATGGGTAGCGTGAAATGGTCTAATTGCAATTTTTTCACCAATCATTATCAAAGCTGTAAAATGAAAAATAAATAATTAATGTCTATATGTTCTTTATGAAAATAAAGAATAAACAAGTCAGCCTCAAATGGACAAGTTGTATCAAATTAATGATGGAGATACAAGTTGCCAAAAATCATCACTGAAAATTCAAAAACACTTTTGACTCAACCTGCTACACCTTAGATACATCCTTTTCTACTCTAGGCACAAGGCCTGAAATTTTGGGGGAGGGGGGGGTTAGTCGATTAGATCGACCCCCAGTATGCAACTGGCACGTAATTTATTGACCCCGAAAGGATGAAAGGAAAAGTTGACCTTGGCAGAATCTTAGCATGGAAAGCGGACGTTAAACGATGATGATGATGATGAATGTAAAGACAGACAAAATACCGCTAAGTATTTCACCCAGTGTGCTAATGTTTCTGCCAGCTTGCTGCCTTATACCTTAGATATATTTTTTCTACTCTAGACACAAAGCCCGAAATTTTGGGGGAGGCTGCCAGTTGATTAGACCCCAGTACACAACTGGTACTTAATTTATGGACCCCGAAAGGATGAAAGGCAGTCGACCTCAGCGGAATTTGAACTCAGAATGTAAAGGCAGATGAAATACCGCTAAGCATTTCACCCAGCGTGCTAATATTTCTGCCAGCTTGGTGCCTTACACCTCAGATGTATCAACTCCAAACTGAATTGTAGTGTAGACCTTACTTTAAAAGTAACAACTTCTGGGATTGTGCTGCAATTAATTAAATACCTATCTATTAATAGACTTTCAATATAAATAAGTCTTTCATTTTTTATTTTGATAAGTATTTTAGACTTGCAAAATTGACTAAATAGATGAAATATTCATCAAATTGAAAAGTCAGAATTATCATCATCATCATCATCATCCTCTAAAAAGGTGCTGGAAATTTAGAAAGCTAGAAAGATTGCAATAGTTAAACTAAGGTCATTGATTATCTACAAAATATTTTCTACTAAATGATGAGCTTAACTTTAAGACAAGATATTTATTGTTACCATTTTTTTTTCTTTTTTCATTTAAAAGAATGTAGCTTATACTTATTGCCTGTACCTCCAAGCATGTGTTTAGTGAAAGTGTTCTGCTATAAGTGTGTGTGTGTATTTATCATCATCATCATCTTCATCATCAATAACAACAGCAGTATTTAATGTCTGTTTTCCATGCTGGCACGGGTTGAACAGTTTGACAGGAACTGGTAAGGCCTGGAACAACACCAGGCTCCATTGTCTATTTTGGCATGGTTTCTACCGCTGGATACCCTTCCTAATGCCCACCACTGGAGTGTGCTGGATGCCTTTTACATGGCACCAACACCAGTTCTTTTTATGTGGAACCAGTACCGGTGCTTTTTATGTGGTGCCAGCATTGGTGGTTTTTAAGTGGCACCAAATTTCAGCCTGAATTGGCCCAGGCCATGACTAACTTATCAGCACCACCAGGAAAAGGCATTTAATGATGATTGATTTTACAGTCATTCTTTTGGTACCATAGCTATTCAAGTAAAGAATTATTGTTTGCAGTGATATATCCAAGGTGGTTTATCTGGAATTTGTTGGTGATAGTCATATAGGAACTGTTTGAATGTTATGAGATCTTTTTCTTCTCTTATGTGTCTTGGAATGCAGTCAAAGAACATTCAGATTGTTCAGGTAATTGTGATACTTATTCTCATGGTTTTGAATTCATCATGTATCATCTCATGGCTTCCAGATTTATATAATGTGACTGTTTGTTTATTTTTAGAATGACATTGTAGAGTAAGTATGAGAAGCTGGATGTAGCCAATTTCATTATAAAACAAGTAGAATATTTTGGCTGGATAAGGGCCAGTTCCGATGCTAAGGGGTTAAAAGCATAAAAATTTTAAAAACATCTAAAAACCAATACTGAAGTGGATAATCAAATAAAATATTTGTGAAAATATGCTCAAACCATTTTATTAAAACATTATATGCCAATGAATTTCTAAAAATGTTTTTTTAGGTTCTATCATTTTCCTAGTCGCATATCTTGGAACCGTTTACCAACATAAAATTAGGGATGCCTGCTCCATTTGCTAAACACTTTACAGGAAATGGAAAGTCACTAGCTACAATTTATTTGAAGAAATTATTTTTTAAAAATACAAAAGCATTCACTTTTTTTTAATATATGTTAATAAAAAAGTTGTAAGGTTGGCTTGAAATGTGGCCTAAAGACTAATGGAATGTAACTCATATAGCTAAATCCCTAGTTGATAAGCTATATAAAGTTATTTATTTTCCCATACTGTTTAAATGTTGCTATGGTTTTTTAGTGTTTCTGTTTTTCTTTTTTGATTTGAATTGTTTATTTTTTAAATTGGGGTAAAATGTAGATTAGTATATTTGAGAAAAAGAATTCCTTTGAGGATTTTCTGGTTAGTTTTGAAGTCATTGATAATTCAACAACTTGTGTTATAGCATTTGTTTATATAATCAGTCCACTTGTGAATTTGATATACTTTCCAAATTGTAGTGAGACAACACTAAGGAAGCCGAAGCTGTGTAACAATTTGACAAATGTCTCTTTCAATTGAAATGAGTCCTGGGTAGGTTGGTATTTATTTTGCCTATTTTTATATTTTAGAATCCAACAATGAATTAAATGGCTTGGTGGAAGACAAGGAGATAGCAGCCCGAGCTGTAGCATTGGTTGTTAACAGCTCTCGGAAAGGGATTGTACCACTTTGTGCTGATGTAGCAAATCTTTTGAGAGCTAAAAAAAGGTAAGTCTTTAGTTTCTTTATTTGCCAGCCACGTTGATTCTGTTACATAAATGCACCTTTACGATTCTTGTTATTCAATTGTTTCTTTGATTGGTACTGTCTTGCTTCCAAATACTGTATTGGTTTAAAAAAAAAAAACAACAACAACATAAAGAGCCTTACTTTCGTACCCCTTCACCATAAAACAATATTAGCCACTGTTTGTTTGTATTTGTTTTTCTGCAGCTTTCTTCTTTCATTATTCTTCTTTATTTTTTTAATTGTATAGTTTTTAGTTAGTGAGTTACTGTTCCAAACCCAAGTTTGGTTTTTGACAGTTTGATTTAAAACCATAAACAACTTGTAAATGTGATGCTGAATGCCCTTTAGTTGCCCCTCCCCCTCTCCCTGCTACAAAAAAATACATTTTCATCCATTAGAGTAGACAGATTTTTCTATATATTCATTTGCACACAAAAATAGCCTGTCTTCAATATCTGTCTAATAATGATAAATAAATCCAATATTTTGGTTGGTGATTTTTATGACACTTATGATTATTTACAAGTTATAAAATGGTGTTTATTACTTTCATTCTTTGTTTTCAAAATTGATGTATTTCCAGTTTTACATTTACTCCAAATACTAAAGATCTTTTGGTATTCTTCATTTTCTGTACCTCTTTCTGAAGATTCATTTCTCTTTTGTCATTTCTGTCAGTTCATAATTCATCCTTTTCTCAAGTAATAAATATTTAATTTGAAACCATTAGCTTCAAACTAAGTTTTCTGTTCAGAAAGTATATACAAGTGTGGAGTAACTTGATAAAAAAAAAAAAACCATGTTGTTTTTTCCATGAGCAACTCCCAGTTTTAAAGATTCTGGTTAGCAAAGATTTTGGTTCGTCATCTGTTACAACTTACCCAATCAGTCTCACATTTTCACACTACCTAAGCCATATGAATGGAAATAGTCTTTTTCTTGGGGGCAAGAGATATAGCATCCTTCAGCAAATACAGACAATCTACAAAACCAAAACATTATACATTGTCAAATCATCATCATTTACTGTTCACTTTCTATGGTCACCATTCCTGTCACCATTCCTCACTTGTTTTCAGACAAATTTCCTTATTGCCAAACTGTTTTTCATGGAAGAGTAGAAGTGAACAGTCTTGCTTGTATGACACTGATGCTCATTTACAGTGATCATATGATGTCTAGACAAGGGTACACACAAACACACACACACATGCACATACATCTTAATCATCCATTAACCATGCTCACATCAGTTGGATGGTTTGACAGGATCCTGTGAGTCTCAGGGTTTCTTTCAGTTTCCATTTACCAAATTCACTCACAAACCTTTGGTCAACCCAGTGCTATAGTAGAAGACATTTGCCCAAGATGCCACACGTTGGGACTGAACCCAAGATCACATGATTGGGAAGCAAGCTTCTTAACCACACAACCATGCCCTAAATCTAATAAATATTTTCCTCAGAACTATAATGCATTCACTTAATAAATGCTCTCTTAGTTTAACTTAGAACTTATCACAGTACTCTGGCGGCAATACTGTATCTTCCATAATTAACTGATTTATCTAACTAATTTTTAGCATTCCATATTTTGGGATTCATGTCAATCAGTCATTTGACAGGCATAGATCTGCATAAGACCTGATTGCCATTTTGCAAATGTTCGACTTTTGGTACACCATCTAGCTTATATACTCTCGTGCTCTTTTATCACAAATATTACAAATTCTTGTAAAGTTATATTTAACGTGAACGTATTTGGATGTAAGATCTTGCTACAGAGACATGTTTGAAAGCAAAAAAAAAATGGATTCTTACATTTGTCTAGGTGGAGAATTTTCTCCTGAGACTTTTTCTACAGCAAAGGGTCTTATGTCTGAATACACTCAAATATGTTAAATGTGACTTTGTACAAAAATTTTTATTCAATGCTTCATGCAACATTATTTATTCAATTCTAGCTCATCTAAGTTTTATGCACATCAATAAACATTCTATATGCTATTTTAATAAGAATGATTTCGTTCTTATTTGGGCTGTGAATGACAGATTTGATTTTCATTGCTGATGAAGCAGAACAAAAAAAAAATACCTGTGCTCTATGATCCATTGATATCATTCACAACCCAAAAATTGTGTTTACACATGTCTAGGTGGTGAAATTCCTTGAGACAGTCTTCACAGTGAAAGGTCTTATCATGTCCAAATACATGCAAACGTGTTAAATATAACTTTACACAAATATTTTTTATTCAACACTGCTTCATGTAACATTATTTGTTACAAATCCTGTTCCACTTAAGCTCATTAGTTGTACTTGTTACTCTGCATTTTGCCACCCATGTTGTGTTTCTCCCCAATGTTTTTATGAAGCTTGACATGCAATTCTTCATTCTAATGACTACTGACATGCATAACTACTTTCATTCTCATGTGTTGCCAAAGTATACCAACTTTCAACTTGGTTCCATTAATTAGCCTTATCAATCTTACTTGCCTTTCACAAGTGTTTCGAAAGACTATGAGCAATATTTTTATTCAGACAATAATTTTTTAAAGACTTCTCAAACTTTTAATTTCTCTGAGAAAACTTATTCTTCTCCAAACATAACTCATCATCACCATCATTCTAAATAAGCACCAATTAAGAACTGGTATCAATGCAGCTGATTTACTATTCCCCTAAAATTGCTGGCCTTCTGTCCAAATTTTGAAAGCATTATTGCTGTTGTCTTTTATTCAGCCAGTGAAATTTGCAGCAAGAAAAATCAAAAGTTGTAATAGGCGCAGAAGTGGCTGTGTGGTAAGTAGCTTGCTTACAGACCACATGGTTCTGGGTTCAGTCCCACTGTGTGGCACCTTGGGCAAGTGTCTTCTACTATAGCCTCGGGCTGACCAAAGCCTTGTGAGTGGATTTGGTAGACGGAAACTGAAAGAAGCCCATCGTATATTTGTATATGTATATATGTGTGTGTGTGTGTGTGTGTGTGTGTGTTCGTGTGTCTGTGTTTGTCCCCTCAACGTTGCTTGACAATTGATACTGGTGTGTTTACGTACCTGTAACTTAGCAATTTGGCAAAAGCGACCGATAGAATTAGTACTATGCTTACAAAGAATAAGTCCTGGGTCAATTTGCTCGACTAAAGGCAGTGCTCCAGCATGGCCACAGTCAAATGACTGAAACAAGTAAAAGAGTAAAAGAAAGTCATGTTTTTCTCAAAGGCATTAATAATATAAATGAAGAAGTTTTTAACAAAGATTTCAAATTATGATGGGTTCTCAGTTCATTGCGAACTTTCCCTTATGTATTTCATATGACAAAATGAGCAAAACAACTGTAGTGATGTTTTGGAGCTTGACATGAGGAAGGAATGTAGTTAATTGAATCAATTTTACTTGTTTCAGTCAGTGGATTGTGGCCATGCTGGAGCACTGCCTTTGAGGGTTTTAGTCAAACAAATTGACGCCAGTACTTATTTAAGTCTGGTACATATTCTCTTGGCTTCTATTGCTAAACCACTTGGCTACAAGGCTATAAACAAACCAACACCAGTTGCCAAGCAGTAAGGAAGTTTATAAGCACAGACACACACACATCCCTTTATGGCATGTCCCTGGTATATCTCTTCCATCATTTCTCTCACTATAACCCTCCTTGTCTTACTCTCCAATGCACTCTCCTCTGTGGTGGTCGTCCAAAAATATGCAAAAAGCAAAGACAGGTGAAAGAACAACAGGCTGTATTAGTTTAAACCTCAGGAAAAATGGAAGAAGCTATTCTCTTCTACAGAAAGGAATGAGGAAAGAAAACAGATGGCGAGAGAAGAAAAAATAATCAGGTCTGAATTAGCAGTTACTACATGATGGACTGACCGGAAGGAAGGAATTGGCTTGAGACATGGGTGGCAAGGGAGGCAACAGTGACCTGGCAAAGATGTGTGTCTGAAAGCACGTGTGTGTGTGTGTGTGAGAGAGAGAGAGAGAGAGAGAGAGAGAGAGAGAGAGAGAGTGAGCACATGTGTATGTGTGTCTAGGCAAGCACATGTCTGAGTAGAAAGATTATGTGAATGTGAATGTGTTTTTTTGAGTGTGTGTGTATGTGCATGTATGTGTGCATCTGTGTGTGTGTTTGTGTGCAAAAGCTATTTTGTGTGTGTGTGTGTGTGTGTGTATGCAGTGTGCAAATAGTGTGTGTGCATGCATGTGTGTCCTTGTGTCCGTGTTCAGTGTGTGTATGTGCATAAGAGGCAGTTGGATGTGTGTGTGTGTGATGCTATTGTGTGCTGTATGTACAATTCCTGAATACTGTGTGTGTTTATGAATATGTGTATGTGTGTGAGCAGTTTGTGTCCCAGCTTTTAGCTACTGTCTGTATATATATATATATACACACACACACAGTATATATATATATACACTCACACATACGTACAAGATGGGCTTCTGTACCATTTCTGTCTATCAAATTCCCTCGCAAGGCATTGGTCAACCTGGTGATATAGTAGAATATACTTGCCCAAGGTATCATGCAATGGGGCTGAACCTGAAACCATGTGGTTGTAAAGCAAGCTTCTTAACCACACAACCATTACTCAGATTGGGGTTGAGGATAAAATGCCAGGTCAATCTTTGTAGGAATTAAACTCAGAATGTAAAGGAACAAAATTATATACTGCAAGATATTTAGTATTTGGTATATGTTCTGAAAATTGTAGAAATATTTTAAGGTTTGGTTTGTATTAGCTATGATAGGGAAGGCCATGCTAGAACACCACCTTTAACTAAATGAAGATTGTCCATCCACACTGATAAGGTTATGTAATGATAAGAGCTGCAATGATGAGCTAGCTGATAAACTACAAGCGTAACTTCTTTTATGAAGATTCAACTTAACTGCCACAGTATAAAGATAACTACATAACTACTAAATAAATGGTAATTCTGGGAAGCCTTTATAAATCAATCCATGAAATACTTTAAATTACTAAACGAATGAATTCCTAATCAAAAAGAAATACTGTTCCTGTTTCTCTATCTCTCCAAGATACATGCATATATGTGTGTGTGTGTACATTATATATATATACATATATATATATATATATATATATATAATATATATATATATATATATATATATATATAAAAGCAAATTGTTTGTAACAAATCTTTTGAGAAGTTAGGAAAATACCTTGGTAAGAGTTTTATATATATATATATATATATATATAGCTTACCAAGATATTTTCTAAGTTCTCAAAAGATTTGTTGAAAACAAATTTGCTTATTATTGGTATTTACACAATTTTGTAGCATAGGATGTCATAACATATGCAAGCCAGCCATTTTGTGGAGAAGCTAGATTCATTACTAATAGAATTCTATCAAGTAAATATATCAATTTCTGGGATTTATATTTAACTATTATTCCATTTATTTATCTGAAAATATATAAATTGAAGAGAGGAAGAAAAGGAAACTAGCAGCAATTTGTAAGCTGGCTATATCTAAACCCCTGGGAAACATATGTTCTATAATAGTTACAAGTATAAATAACTTAAGTAAAACAGTAAACATCACACGTTGTTAAAAGCTTGAGATGAAGTTTTCATGTTGCTTCTTATAGTTGCTTGTAGTAGAAAAGCTCTTATATCCAATTGTAACCACTGGATTTTAGATGACCACATTATACAGCCAGCTTGCCAGCCAGCCAGCCAATTAGCTGACTCCCTCACACTAGCTACACACAAGTTCAATAGGTGACCTGCCATGAATAGTCTTGTGTTTCACTGGATTGCCCTACTTAAGTAGCTTTTGCAAAACTTTGTAATTGTATATATACGTTCTTCAAATTGAATGAAGTTTGTGTTTTAGGTAACTTTCTAGAGAGATGGTAAAGTTGGTTAAAAAGTAATGTGACCCAGAAACATACAGAATACATGTGAGTGTGTGTGTGTTAGGTTTCTCACTTAACCATGTACTAAGTCTTGCGATTTCTCTGAGGGAGAAGGTAAGGGGTAATAGTCGAATGACTCAGCCCAAATGTATTACAGCTACTTATTTTGTCTACTGTTATTTCATGAAAGGCAGGTTCAATTCCTGTGGGATTTGACCTCGGAAACATGAGAAGGCAAACGAGATACTGTAAAGCAGTTTCTCTGAAGAAGGGTTTCCTGCCTCTAATGTTGTGAATTTTTTCCTTCTTCTTCTTCTTCTATTCAGAACACTCTAACATTAAACATAATCAAAACTTTGTTGAGCTGACTTTTGCTGTCCTTCATTGGAGAATCTCTGATAAAACCATTTGATAGTTTCTCTTTTTAGCACAATCAAATTCCTCAGTTTTCTTTTTTTATACATATGTTTTGACTGAATTGACATCTAATTATATTTATATTATATGATTTTGTAAATAAGATTTTTTATGTTTTAATTAGGGGGTGGGTTTGCTCTGTCATCTCGTCACTACCATTTTATCTTCTTCCCAGTTACTCCCCTCACTTTCCTTATATGGTGCAGGGTAGCCTTGTATCTCCTCTACAGTAAGACACCTGGACTTGTCCCTCTATCATATTTTAATACCCCAACACCTGGCATAAATCCACACACACACTCCACTTAGTCAGTGGAGCTTTTTTCTTTCCTTTTTTTGTTCTTTTCTTGTCTTTTGCAAGTTACTTGGTGTGCTAGCAGCATGAAACAAATTACTCAGTACACATTGTAAAATGGTTAGCCTTAGGAAGGGCATCCAGCCATAGAAACTGTGCCAAAGCTGACCTCAGAGCTCAGTGCAACCCTGCAGCTTGCCAGATCCTGTCAAACTGTTCAGCCAATACCAGCATATAAAACAGGTAATAGATGAGGATGAGGAAGAAGAGAATGGTCGTTAGTCCCAATAACCCTTTACTGCGTTTCCTATACTTTGGGGAGGGAAGAAACTGTCCTCAGACTGGAGATTTGGCCTGAATACTTATAGCTGAGTGGACTCCACTAAATGCACCCAAGGTGCCAGGTGGTGATGTTAAACAGAGCAATGGATTGAGCCTACTCTTCCCCAAGTAGGTCACTGCAGGATTTTAACTCAGAACACAAAAGAATCAGAACAAATACCACTAGGCATCCAGTCTAATGTTCTTACATTTCCACCAATAATCCACTGCCTCAAATTGATACTTTGTTATCAAACCTCAACCCCCGAAAGGAGGAAAAGCAAAGCTGACCCCAGCAAGCATTTGAACCCCATACACAATGAATTAGAACAAATACCATGAGGTATTTGTCTCTACTGGCTCTGCCAGTTTGTCATCATTGATTCAGTAAAAAACAATAAACAAATTGCAATAGGTTTCAGACACTGGCTTTGTATTTCTTCTCTCAGGTAGAATATGACCATCTTAATCCATCTAGCCGAGAATAGGTGCTTTTCTCACTTCATACTTAAAAAGAAGGTTGTGAAAACCTCCCAAGGTCCTTCAATATATAGAACATGAAGAAAACTACTACTGAACATGGCATGTATATTATTGAAAGTATTGACTTAGCTTGTCACTAGACTTCACCATAATACCCACAGATTCTTGTTCAGCTAAACATCTGTCCTCCAGAATTAATAAGGAAATATTGACAATCATTAAAAGAAAGTGAAATGAACAATGGCTATGATAAATATTTGCTTCAGCATCCATGCAAAATATAGTTTGAAGAGCCATCTGAGCCACACTAGCAGAGAAAATTATTGTATAGTGAGTTTTAAAAAGTTCATTAGTAGTTCTCTTGTAAATATACTGTTCCAGATTTAAAGTTCTGCTAGGAACCAGCAATGATATAATTAGAATAATAATAAAATATTAGAGGTTTATCAGTGATAAATATTACACTCTCATCTTGTTAATGAGACCTCTACTGTTTGTCTTATCGTAGCTCATATGATGAACAGGAATAAAAAAATAATTAATTTCCTATCTCTGTACATCTGCAATTGTGTGTTTACATAGGTTATTAATACTAAAACATATAACTATATACATATATAGACGGAAACGTAATGCAGAGGAAATAATAAGTTATACAATTATGTGTTCAAACTTACAGCAAGTTTTGCAATATGATTTTTTCCAGTACATACTAGGTGTGCCATCCTGTTCACTATCGTGCAAACTTATGACATCTTATGATATGTATATATATGTGATAAACTAAGGACTTTTATATGACAAAGTTAAGTCAACATAGTAATAGATTTCTTCATAAATTCTAATGCTATCTTTGAGTGCTTGAGATTATTCTAAATTCATTTACTGTGCAAGTGAGTACTATTAAATAAATAAAGGGTACAGAAGGAAATTAGTCATATCATAACAGAAAATTTCCATAAATTGGGTTTCAAATGTGTAAATATCATTTAGCAACTTGCAGAAAACTGCTTGGAGGGTAGCATTTCTGCTGGTGGTAATGGATTCCATTTATGTAATTGTAAAATTTCATTTTATTTGATATTTCAATAATTACTAAAGTCTTTCAGGTTGTGAGCTGGCAGAACCGTTAACACGCCAGGAAAAAAGTGCTTAGCAGCATTTCATCCACTTTACATTCTGAGTTCAAATACCACCAAGATCAACTTTGCCTTTCATCTTTTTGGGGTTGTTAAAATAAATATCAGTTGAACATCTAGGGTCAATGTAATCAACTTACCCCAACTCCTGTAATTCCTGGCCTTGTATCAAAATTTGAAACCAGTAATGACTAAAGACTTTTTTTTATTTATATAAACTGTTTTTGTACATTCTGATTTAATATTTTCTCTTACTGATATCACTGTTCTTAGATAATCACAATTCTTGCAATGTAGGGAAAATTTTATTCGGGCATAAATGTTTGGTTTGCTGTTATAATTTCATGCAGTTCATCCTTTCAAGTACCTTCGCTGGAGCTTTGATGAATTTTGTCGCATAAAGTCATGATATTTCTATATAGCATCTGCTGAATTTAAAATGTTTTGGTGTCCCGATAAACTTCAGATCTAGGACAAGGCTATGAAAAGAAAATATGAAGTGATGTTTATAACATTCCATGTTGTTGCAGTATTGCATGTTTTACATATTTCCTGTTTTGTGTGACTCAACATGCCGGTCATGTGGTCAGTATTATTTATCATGCAATCTACCAATCGGACTAATTATTTAGCAGATTAAGGCTTCTACAAATAAAGAACTTTGTATAATTGCAGTTTCATTTGGACTTGGATGGATGCTATATTATGAGATTTCACAACTTGACTAGATTGGGAGTAATACTTACTAGACTGAAATAATATTCTCTCATAGTTTATTGATCCTGTCTTTCACTTGTCTCAGTCATTGGACTGTGGCCATGCTGGGGCACCACCACAAATCAGCCCTAGGACTTATTTTTTAAAAAAATCTAGTGCTTATGCTCTCACTTTTTTGTTTGCTTGTTTTTGCCAAACCACTAAGTTATGGGGATATAAACAAACCAACACTAGTTGTCAAGCAGTGGGGGGGAGCAAACACAGAGACACACACATATATGCATATATACATATACCTACATGATGATGCCTGTCTGCTCATTAGATGAACGTAACCATCACAGACAGGTGTGTCAATAATGCCATGCAAGGGTTTTATGTCAAGTGCGACTTGCACAACACCACGACAACTCTAACTAGCAATACCAAGAAGCCCAGTGACATGCCAAGTGCAAAGTATCTGGTTCAGTAGAGCAGCAAGTTTTATATATGAGTTAGCCTTCTCCTAGAGGGATGCCTTGACAAAGACCAGGGGTCTCCCATTCCCAGTAGGCTTACTGCACCCTCAGACGCCAATCCAAATATTTCTACGAGGTCTGATCAATAAGTATCCAAGCTGTTGTCATGGTAACGAAGCTATAGTATGCAGAGTAAAGCCACTGGACATAGATTGACTTTGAACTCGGATGTGCATATGTACTAAGTTTTAACATTCTAGCTCACTTCCACTGTTTAGAGCAGTGCTTCAAAGGAAGGTGTGTAGTGTGTGATTGTTGCATTGACCATGACAGAGAAAGTTGTCATGGCAATACCTGCTCAATGGTCAACACAAAGTTGAAGAAAGTGTATGGAGAGGAGTGTATGAGCAGCACATAAGTGTATGAGTGGTTCAGATGTTTCCAAGATGGCTGAAAAAATGTCAATAGTGACAAATGTTCTGGGAGACCTGCAATCATCAGAACTAAGAAAAACATCACAGATGTGCATACAGCTGTGAGGGGATATAGTTGAATCACCATCCATGAGTTATCAGAGGATGTGCAGATTAGTTATGGTTCAGTTCAGTCCATTATCATTGAAGATTTGGGTATGAGACACATGTCTGCCAAGTTTGTATCAAAACTGCTTTCGGCTAACCAAAAAGACACTCAGGTTTCAGTTGCACAAGCCTGAGGCTTTTTTTCTTCTTCTTTTCTTTTACGTGAAGAGAACTTGAAAATAGTTTTTAAATTTTTAATTTGTAGGAAAAGAACAAACACATTTATTCTGAAAGCATTATAAATGATACAAATATATTTATTCTGACACTGTAATCACACTCACTTACAATGTGTGTGTGTGTGTGTGTGAGTGTACATGTATAAGACAAGTAGTCTCTAGCCTTCTGGTTTGAGTTATCTTTCCTTTGTTGTTCTTTCAAGTTATGTTTATAGCTATTTTAAAGTTTCTAGAAATATTTCTTTTGCCAGATTTATTATAGCCGAAACATTTTAAGAAAAAGTCAGTCATTTCATAAGTATATGCAAACCAAGTATTGTTCTGCAACCAAACCAAGCCATTATTTCCTCTGCGTGGTTTTGAATAGTGCTTGGAACTGTAGAATATAGCATCTAGGGTTTTATATCTATTTCTTTATTACCCACAAGGGGCTAAACATAGAGGGGACAAACAAGGACAGACATAGGTATTAAGTCAATTACATCGACCCCAGTGCGTAACTGGTACTTAATTTACTGACCCCGAAAGGATGAAAAGCAAAGTCGACTTCGGCGGAATTTTAACTCAGAATGTACCGACAGACGAAATACGGCTACGCATTTCGCCCAGTGTGCTAACAATTCTGCCAGCTCGCTGCCTTAAAGGGTTTTATACCTTCTCATTCTGAGTTACCATAAGTGCAGCTGTCCTCTACTTTTCTAGATATGTTTGAAAACTAATCCCTACCTAATCACCAAGAGTTTGAACATTAATCCATGCCTAATCAGCATGAGTGGGAAATGCTCAAGAGAAAAGAAGGAAAAGGTATAATGACTTTGTAGGGTTGCATGTTTTACATATTTTGGTGTATGATATGGCTCAGCTCAAAATTTCCATGGTCTCTATTATTGAACATGGCCTCCCAGCATTTGTTCCCGTTCTCTGCACTTTTAGTTCGAATCCTACTAAGGTTTGCTTAACCTTTCATCCATTCAGGACCAATAAATAAAGTATGAAGCCAGTACTGTGATTGATTCTTCTCTCTCTCTCTCTCTCTCTCTCTCTCTCTCTCTCTCTCTCTCTCTCTCTCTCTCCTCTCTATCTCTCTCTCTCTCTTCTCTCTCTCTCTCTCTCTCTCTCTCTCTCTCTCTCTCTCTCTCTCTCTCTCTCTCTCTCTCTCCTCTCTATCTCTCTCTCTCTCTCTCTCTCTCTCTCACACACACACACACACATACACACACACACATTAGCTGTGGTCAAACTTAGGAAAATAGGCTCAACTAGGTTTAAATGCTATCGGCCATGGGCAACAACCCCATGACTCTGTTGGAAGTGGAGGGCCCAGGATGAAACACAAACATTTATTATTAGCTTTTGGTTGCATTATATTTCATGATTTAGAAAAAAACAGTAATTTCATCTTGATTAACAATTACAAATCATTTTCTGTTACTCTCAGAATTTATTTTGTTAATCATGTTTAAAGAAAGTGTCAAAGAAAAACAAGATTGGAAAATGACCCAAGCTGCCCTCCAAAAGGCTTGCTTATAGAAATGCTGACACTCTGCACCAGATTTTGGGCATTTGCAAATTTGAGAACATCATAACTTTCAAATTTGAGTTAGTAGCAATGGCTTATATATATGTGTGTGTGTGTGTGTGTGTGTGTGTGTAGCAATGGCTTATATATATATATATTAACATTCACTTTTCTATGCTTGCATGGGTCAAACAAAAATTTTCTTCTATAGTTGGATGCCCTTCCTGTTATCAACCATCAAACCTGTTCTTAAGCAAAGTAATATTTTCCCCTGGCCAGGCAGGATTTTAACTGAAGACTAGAAATAAACGATGTCACTTGTGTGATTGATGATGATGCTTATTTACAGCCACCATATGTGATGTATAAACACTAACACATACACTTGCATACATGTGCATATATGTGATGGGCTTCTTTCAGTTTCCGCCTACTAAATTTATTCACAAGGCTTTTGGTCAACCCAAGTCTGCAGTAGAAGACACTTGCCTTGTGTGTGTGTGTGTGTGTATACATAGATATCCACATTTCTATTTTTCACATGGGTTGGATGGGCCCTTTCCACCACAACCTTTCATCATTTGATTCATTCTCTGGTTATCCTTTTAGTGAGGTTCCACATCTCAAAGCCAGTTTCTATCACTCCTGCTCAACTCTTCCTCTTCCACAGTTTCCTTCCACTTGGATATCCTGACAGTCCTTATTCTTTACCCTGTCTGTCATCCTCCATACACATCACTTGTCTATTCCAATGCAGTCTTCATTCTTGCACTCTGCAATTGATTCCTCTTGTACCAAGTTTATCTCTCAGCTCATCTGTCTAGAGTGGTGTCAATATATATGTATATTTTCAATGAATGTCCCACATAAGTTTTTTGACTTTTCAAATCTAACCAATCCTTGTCAAGGACACTGAATCAGATTTGAAACACCATCTTATTTATGTAGAACACTTATTGGGAATAGTAAATAAACATATTACTTTATGTCAGAAGAATCTAGAAACTTCAAGACATGAAATAAATCAGTTTTGTCTTTTTTTTATGTAATGGTATAACTTGAAGTAAAAGCTATAAATAATAGCATGTAAATATTGTGCTAAGAAACGTCTTGGATAAAAAAAGTCAAAGGCTACCCATGGTATGTGAACCCAACTTCAACTTTTGCAGTCTAAAAGGGCTTATTTAACCCAATATATACAAGGGGGTGTTGAAAAGTTCCTGGCTTTAAGGGTGTCATGAAAGGCCTGGTTGGGGGTTCAACCTTCTGAGTTCTTTTACAGTGCTTAGAAAAACTGAAGGACCACTGCAATAACTGTGTGAATCTGAGAGGGGAATATGTTGAATAAAATCGTAATTAACTGATGGAGAAAATATAACCATCTATTTTAATGTATTGGTTGTTGTTAAGTTACAGATCAATTGTGATCAAGCAGTTCTATTATCAAAAACATTTTAGCCATGACCATCCTGTCCTTTTTTTTATATATCATGGACTACATTGTGTCCTTCATTTTTGATCTGAGGGAGATTTCGTTGCTATTTCCTGCAGGTTGAGAACCATGCATATGCTCCTTTTACGGGCTCATTTCTATTGATCATACATGTACAGGGACTTCATTTATAATGTTAGTATACTGTATAACAGGCTACCCCATTTATAATACCCACCCATCCACTACACTGATGTGGGAAGCTGCTGACAAGAAATGGCTTGTATAGTGTAACATATTCTTGAAAACCAATTATTTATTGAATGTCTTGACTTACAAATAAAGCCACCATGAATTTAGTATAACTGATAGAAAATCCAGAGAATCTACAGAAAATATAACATCAGATATGTTTTCATGTCTCATGTTATATTCCTTCAACCTCTCCATCATTTCACCCTGTTGCACATATGCATGCTCACACACACACGCACACAGTAAAGAGAAAACTGATATGAAGAATTGCACTTGCAATATGCTGCGCAGTTGCATCAGAAGCCACAAGTCTGAAACAGAATGCTACTTGATGGTTGCAATTATGAAATGCTGTGTGCTTAAGAAGTTTATTTTGCAACAGCATAGTTTTGGGTTCAAAATGTCTGCACAGCATCTTAGTTGAGTGCTTTTTACTGTAGTCCACTGGTTCAACTGATGTCTTCTGAGTGGAGTTGGTAGACAAAAACTTTGAGGAAGTCCACCATCTGTGTTGTGTTTTCCCCCATCCCCCTAACTTGTCTTGACATTACACTCTAGATATAAACAAAATAAAGTCATACAAGTGATGATGTTTGTTTGCAATCTTCCATAAAAACATGTCTGGACTGTGAAGAAAATATTATCTTGTTTAGAAACAGGTGTGGGTTGGTGACAGGTAAAGCATCCACTATTGAAAATTTGTCTCAACAAATCTTGTCTGAGCCATGCAAGCATGGAAAAGTAGTCTTCATGACATTATTGTTACTATTATTATTATTATTATTATTATTATTATTATTGGATCAACTTTACCTTTCATCCTTTTGGGGTTAATAAAATAAGTACCAGTTGAGTACTGGGGCTGATGTAATCAACTTACCTCCTCCCCCAAAATTGCTGGCCATGTGCCAAAATTTGAAACCATTGTTGTTGTTGTTATTTAAGAATCACAAATATGGATTCAAAAACTGCATACTCACACAATTTTATTCCATCTGACTCTGGATTGAAGAAAACATGATTTTTGACCTTTCATGGCTTTGAAATTTGGGTTCATTAAGGTCTAACAATTAACCATAGTTTGTGTTATCATGTTTATATATTTCTCAGAAATACTTTTGTGATAAAGAACTAGTTGAAGTTTGAAAATTTGGTAAACAGTAGATTTATATCTTAATTGTAGTCGAACTGTTTTAATATTGTTTCTTCTTTCATCTGTCTTTACATTCTGAGTTCAGCTTCCGCCAAGGTTGACTTTGCATTTCATCCTTTCAGTACCAGTTGCATACTGGGGGTTGATCTAATTGACTGGCCCCCTCCCCAAAAATTTCAGGCCTTTTGCTTAGAGTAGAAAAGAATATTGTTTCATGTTCAGTTGAAGGCTATAATATAATTTTTTCGGAGCTCACAAGTTTCTGGAACTTTCAAATTTCTATCTATGTCATTCTAAAAATAAACTATCGCATCATTGAAATCTCAAAGCAGCATTTCTCCCAATTTTACATTCTGAGTTCAGATTCTACCAAAGTTAACCATACTGCTTAGCCTTTCAGAGCTCAATAAGATAAATACCAGTTCATCACTGGGGTCAATGTAAAAAACTTACCCTCTGCCCCTAAATTTGCTGGCCTTGTGCCAAAATTTTAAAGAATTACATTTGACAGAGTAATCTGAATGTTAAAGGGTTCAATCTCCAATTGGATCTTTTTTTCTTTTTCTTTTTTCTTTTCTTTTTTTTTTTATCTTGAATAGAAATGAAAGAATGTCAACAACTTCTGTGGGTATCCATCTTAGTTTTAAATATCTTCCTTTGAAATTTATACCTGGTACATTTTTGAGAGGGTTACCATAAAACATTCTGGAATCTGCTAATATCTTTACATAAGAGTCATGTATCCCACCCAGTTATCTCAAGCAAGCTTGCAATATTAGCCTGGCAAACATATTTATCAGAATTTTTCTTGTGCCGATGTTAGCCAGCTAATATTTGTGATAGAATAGATACAACATTGATGGAAGTACCCCAGCTGCTGCTGTAGCTGTTATCTTTGTTAGACCCAAGATTCTTGCAACATAAACGACCAGTACTTTAATGTCTATAATGACTGTAGCATCATTGAGACTAATCTTACTAATTATGCTGAATCACTGCACTATCTTAACTGCGTTGAAATATCGCAGATGTGGAATACCACCAGCATTTCCTTGCATGCTTTGTAGCACAAACATGTGTGTCATTCATGGAACTAAAATGTCTGAGTAATTTTGTGTGTGTGTGTGTGTGTGTAGGACTTTAATTTTAAAAGTTTTAATTTCAACAAAAGCACAAATATTAAATTTGAATTCTAACATAGTAACTGATATTCTATAATTTTTTTTGCTATGTAGTATGATATACGCTAACTACTTTATTATTTATTAGGTCTTATAACCTTTCTAACCAAGAGTAAGTTCCATTTTGGTCATAAGGAAAGGCAGCAGGTTGGTAGAATCGTTAGCACACCGGAAAAAATGCTTAGCGGCATTTCTTGTGCTTTTACTTTCTGAGTTCAAATTCTGCCGAGATTGACTTTGACTTTTATCCTTACAGGGTTGATAAAATAAGTACCAGTTGATGTAAGTGACTAACCCCTCCCTCCAAAATTTCATGTCTATAGTAGAAGGGAATTTTATGTGGTTAGGAAGTCTACTCAGGACTTAAACATATAAAGGATTTGAAACCAATTTTAGAATTCACTTTCATTTCCAATGCAGTTCACCTTTACCTTTAAAGATAGTAGAATGAATAGAAAAACAAATTGCCTAATAGATGCAGGACAAATGGTGTAATTATTCAGACCATCACTAAATGACACTGTATATATTTTCCATGAATTTCTGCTACTTTTAAAACCCAATAGCTCTGATTCATTATTATGATTGTGTTACTTCAAGTCACATGTTTTCAATTCAAATTACTTGATTTTTACAATTATCAGATGTTGACAAATGTGATCATTCAATAAATATGTCAAGTATAAGAATTTGGGAAACTGAGTTGATAACATAGATTAAATGAGTTAATTTCACTATTGGTATTTATCTAATTAAGGTGCAGGCATGGTGTGCGATTGAGAAATTTACTTACTAACCACATGGTTTCTGGTTCAGACCCACTGTATAGCTGGATGGAAACAAAAAAAAAACCTGTCATATATGTGTGTGTGTGTGTGTATGTATGTTAGTGTGTTTATATCTCCTTGTCTTGACATTGCATGATTGATGTAAATGGATGTTATTCATTTCCAATATTCTGCAAAAGTATGTTTGATCAGTGGAAAATATTGCTTTGCTTGGAAAGCTGTAAGAGTTGGTGACAGGAAGTGCCTCCAACCATAGAAAATCTCCCTCAATAATCTCCATATCTCAATCTAACCCATGCAAGCTTGGAAAAGTGGATGTTAAAATGATGATGTATAAAGCTTCTAAGCCAAAATTGCTGACCTAGTGCCAAAATTTGAAATCATCATCATCAGCAGCAGCAAGGCAGTGAGCTGGCACATTTGTTAGTATGCTAGACAAAATACTTTGCTTTGAGTTCAAATTCTACAAAGGTTGACTTTGCCTTTCATCCTTCCGGGGTCAATAAAATAAGTACCAGTTGAGCAATAAGGTTGATGTAATCAACTAGCCCCCTCCCCCATATTTTCAGGCCTTGTGCTTCCAGTAGAAAGGATTATTATTATTATTATTATTATTATTATTATTATCATTAATGCGGTGAGCTGGCAGAATCATTAGCACACAGGACAGAATGCTTACCAGTATTTCACCTGTTGCTACATTCTGAGTTCAAATTCTGCCAAGGTCAATGACTTTGCCTTTCAGGGTCGATAAAATAAATAGCAGTTGAGCACTGGGGTTGATTTAATCGACTCATCCCCACCTCCCCTAAGCTGCCCTTATGGCAAAATCTTTAAATCATCATCATCATCATCATCAATAATAATAATGATAATAATAATAATAATAATAATAATAATAATAATAATAATAAAGATTCAGGTAGCAAATTGGCAGAAATGTTGACACTTCAGATGAAATGCTTAGCTGCATTTCTTCTGGTTTTTTACAATCTGAATTCAAATTCCAGGAATATTGACTTTGTGTTTCATCCTTTCAAGATTTGTAAAATAAATACCTGTTGATCACTGTGGTCAATATAATCGACTTATCTCCTGCTCCTAAAATTGCTGGCCTTGTGCCAAAATTTGGAGCCATTATTGTACAAGAGATGGAAAACACAACTGGAATTCATAACTTTTTAAAATTTAAACTCCATATCAATTATCCAGTTCTGTTTAACACCAGCTTGGCATCCTATCTTTCAATTGGTGTCAAATAATGGTTAGTTTTGTATAAATTATTGACAAGTAATTGATATCCCTTGATAAGTAGCTTCAAATATCTGATGGATAGTTCAAATTCCTGATAAATCAATATAGAAGTAATGGAAACTAGAGAAAGGAAAAAAAGATACGTTTGCAACAAGTAAAGGTCATGGGAATTTTATTTATTTATTTGTCTTTTAAATCCATTTACATTCACTGTGTGGATTTGTTTGTTGTAGTGTACAACCTCTGAGTATTCACTGCTGTAAATCTTTTGTAATGGCCTTTAGGAAACAGTTAGTTTTTTTTTTCCCAGCTCCTATATTTGCATCTCTGCTTTATCAGCATAAATTTTTGTCAAAGCACAGTGTGAGAAATTAATTTTCCTTTTTTTTTTTAAGGAAAAAAAAAACCCCACAGTGTTTAATGTTAAAATAGAACAGGAAATAACGTGGGAGAACCCTAGAAAAAAAATAGGTGTTTGACAGTTCTACATATACTATCAGCTCTGGAATGAACTGAATGTGTTCAGATAAGAAACTTAGCACTTTCTATGGCCGGTTGTAGTATTGTGGGAGATTTTTTAATATTAGTCACCAAGCTTTGAAAACCAATTCCTAGCTTGAATTTTCATCACTGTAGCAGCATTGATATAGGAAATGTAGTCCCCAGTTGTTTAGCATTGACTTCTGATAAGCTAATCCATTCTGGCTCTTCCTGTGTTTGGAGTAGGGGAAACTAGCAGTATACTTATGTATATTCTAACAATTATAGGTGACAGTAGTTTCGATAACCCTCACCAGATGAAGAATATGATAATGGTTGCTGTATAAGACATCTGTTAAGTCATCTTTGTTTCCTCAATTTCTATCATTAAATTTTTGGAGTCTTTTCATTAAAAGTCACGAAGCTCATATTACTATGGCATTTTTGTTTGTTGTCTTTTTTACTGTATTATTATCTAAATGGCAGCAAGCTGGCATAATCAATCAATAGCATGTTCGATAAAATGCTTAGTAGCATTTCCTCTGGCTCTTATGTTTTGAGTTCAAATTCTATCAAGGTCGATTTTGCCATTCATCCTTTCAGGATCAATTAACCCTTTAGCATTTAATCTAGCCATATCTTGCTCAAATATTCTGCTTGTTTTATTTAAAACTGACCAGATCCAACCTCTCACACCTGCACTACAATTTCATTTTAATAATGTACAAGCACATCCTTGAAATCTTGAAGCAACAAAATAATGCATGATTGATTCAAAACAAGGTGAATAAATAAGAAATACATTTGGCAAATAAACCTGACTGCTAATGGGGTAAATAAGAACCAGTTGAGCTCTGATACCACTGGGTACTAGGTGGTGGAGGATGACAAACACACACACACACACACACACGCACACACACATGCACACACACACACACACACACACACACACCACACACTCACACATAGTGGGTTTCTATGCAGCCTCCATTTACCAAATTCCCTCATAAGGCATTGGTCAGTGCAAGGCAATAATAGAAGACCCTTGCCCAAGGTGTTGCACAGTGGAACTGAACCTAAAACCACATGACTGCAATGCAAGCTTCTTACCCACACGGCCATGTCAAATGTTTTGCTTATTTAGTCTGAGGAGGGCCCATAACTTTTGCTGGTTCTCTTAAATTTGTAATATCAATGTGTTTTATGTTTAGGGTTGATGTGTATAGATGAGGACAGTTGCGTAAAGAAATACTGAGATCTAATTATGGAGGGAACCTGTGGAAGGGGTAGAGCAAAGAAGACTTGGGATAAAGTGGTGAGAAAGGATCTTTGGATGGTGGGCTTCATTGAGGAGAGGACAAAGGACCGGGAGTTGTGGTGATTTACTGTACTTGATAAGATGCATCAAGCTAAGTAAAACCAGTCTTCCACACATGCAGGCTTGGTCTTTCAGGTGCCAAGGCCACATAAAAAGCACCCATGTGGGTGCTACATTAATGCATCTGTGCTGGTGCTGCATAAGCACACCTGTGACAGTGACATGTAAAAGCACCCAGCACACTCTGTTAAGTGGTTGGCATTAGGAAGGGCATCCAGCTGTAGAAACCATGCCTCAACAGACAGTTGGAGTTAAGACAGATCCATGTCGAACCATCCAACCCAATGCCTGAACAGACAGTTGGAGTTAAGACAGATCCATGTCGAACCATCCAACCCAAGCGGACGTTAAATGATGATGATTTGTAAGTGAAGAAAAACATGGGTAGGGTGCAAGGGGAGGGGATTTCAGCTCTGAATAGGAAGAACTGTGCAATGCATTATTGTGGAGATGGTGGGGAGGATGAGAGGCAGATGAATCAGATGAGATGGATGAAGAACTTGTTTCTCTTGCTGTGAGGGAAAATAAAATAAAAGTTACACACTACAAACATGGGCATGGCTGTAAGTATAAGAAGTTTGCTTCCCAACCACATGGTTCTGGGTTCAGATCCACTGCATGGCACCTTGGGCAAGTTTTTTCTACTATAGACCCAGGTCAACTAAAGCTTTGGGAGTGGATTTTGTAGAAGATGCCTGTCATATGTGTGTGTGTGTGTGTGTGTGTGTGTGTGTGTGTGTACCCATGCATGCATGCGTGTGTGTATGTGTGTGCACATGTGAGTGCGCATGTGTATGTGTGTGTGCATGTGAGAGTGCATGTGAATGTGCACGTGTGCACGTATGTGTGTCTGCATGTGTATATGTACATGTTTGTGTGTGCTTGTGTGTGTGTCTCTGTGTATGTTTGTGTGAGTGTGTGTGTACATGTGTGTAACTTAACAGTTCAGCAAAAGAGTGTGATAAAATAAGTACCAGGTTTATTGAACAAAGTACTGGCGTTAATTTATTCAACTAAAACTCTTGAAGGTAGTAGGTGCCCCAGCATGACCACAATCCAAATGTTTGAATTAAGTTAAAAGAAGAAAAAAAAGACTACAGTAAAAATATTAAGGCTTGCTAATGTCTTCAGCAATTTACGTTTCCTTCTCACACATCCATCAGTCAAATGTATTTATCAAAAGGAATTTGTAATATTAATCAAACCTCACTGTTAGTGTGATTGCTTTGGTAGCAATTTCTTCAAATAACACTTCCTTTGTATAAATACATTCGCTTTAAATTGGTTGAATGGGCTCAGTGTGTGTGTGTGAGAGAGAGAGGGAGAGAGTGTGTGTGTGTGAGAGAGAGAGAGTGTGTGTGTGTGTGTATATATGTGTTGTACATATGCTCTAATTGGTAACTGTTTGTAATGGAATTTAAAATACATTAACATATTCTTTTTTTATCTTTGAGAATCAAATCCGAAACCAGATTGGATATCATCACAGTTTTTTTTTTCTATTTCTTTTTCTAAACTCATGACTGGTTTCTTGTAGTAAGTATTAGGAACTTGCTACTAATCAATACACACACACACACACACACACATGAGTAATATTCGTAGCCACTTCAAGATGGCTCTCTGTTTGAACAGACTGTACTGCGATTTTTTAACCCTAAGAGGACATCTCTTCTAGCTGGTTAACAATGCAGAGCTGCATCCGATAAATTGTGAGCAGGGGAGCGAACCCCTACTACCTTCTAGCGAGGGAACCAGTAGACCAGACCTGGTTTCAGGCTGTTTCTGCCACTCTCCGGTACTGGACACCTCGTCTGCTAGAGATGACAGTAGCTTGCCTCTGCTTGCAATATCGACTGTTATATATATATATATATATATATATATATATATATATATATATACATTGACGTCTTTATTCAAGGCAATGCCCCAGCATGACCACAGTAAAACTACTGGAGCAAGGAAAAGAAGATATATATTCTTTTATGCTTTTATGTTTCATCCCTAAGGCTGTGGCCATGATGGAGCCCCACCAGTATGATCACCTTTTCAATGGCTAATCTTATGTGATTGGCTTTTGATGAAGGAGGGAGTCCGACACTGCTGCACTCTTTTGAGTTTCCAGACTTGATATTGGTTCATCTGGGACCTTGGATAGCAAGAGGTCAAGTTGTTTCTTGAAAACATCTATCCCTACTCCATGAAGATCCCGCAGATGTTTTGGGAAGGCATTAAATAGTTGTAGACCCTTGAATCCCAAGTTATTGTAGTACATGGTCTTCACTCTAGACGAGATAGCTGGGAACTTTGGAACAGTGCAGTGACATCCTGTTCAGAGGCTGGCATAGCTTACAATACCAAAGTTTGGTGCCAGCCCCTCCAGGATCTCCTGTACACATATCACTGCATACCTCTCTCGCCTTCCCTCCAGGGAATAGAGTCATAGCTCTTTCAGTCTCAACCAGTAGCTCAGCTGTTCCATTGATGCAATCTTCTTGGTTTAGCACTGCTGAACTGCTTCAAGTTCTGCTATTATACATGCATACATACATAAATACATACATACAAATGTTCATATATACGTAAACACACACACAGATGTACATATATAGATTAATGCATATGCACACACATGTATACTTGTGTGTGTGTGTAGATATATTTATATATGTAGGTGCAGGCTTGATTGTGTGGTAAGAAGCTTGCTTCCCAACCACATGGTTCCAGGTTCAGTCCCATTGTGTGGTACTTTGGGCAAGTGTCTTCTACTATAGCTTCAGGCTGACCAAAGACTTGTGAGTGGATTTGGTTGACGGAAACTGAAAGAAGCCCGTCATATGTGTGTGTGTGTGTGAGTGTGTATTTGTGTGTCTGTATTTGCCCCCCCCCCCATCACTTGACAACCAATGTTGGTGCATTTATGTCCCTGTAACTTAGCGGTTCGACAAAAGAGACCGATAGAATAAGTAGTAAGCTCACAAAGAATAAGTCCTGAGATTGATTTATTCGACATAATTGCTGCAGCATGGCCACAGTCAGACGACTGACACAAGCAAAAGAATAAAAGAATAAAAACGTATGCATGTGTGTTGGCACACCATTACATATGTATGAATATGAATACACACATACATACTAGAATGAATATACATACATTGGTTTCAAATTTTGACTCACCAACAGCAATTTTGGGGGAGGGGATTCATTAATTACATCGACCCCCTGTACTCCACTGATGCTTATTTTATTGATCCCAAAATGATGAAAGGCAAAGTTGACCTCGGTGGAATTTAAACTCAGAACATAAAGAGGACAAAATGCCACTAAGCATTTCGCCCAGCATGCTAACAATTCCACCAGTTTGCCACCTTGATAGATACACATATATTCTTTTCTACTCTAGGCACCAGGCCTGAAATTTTAGGAGAGGGGGCCAGTCAATTAGATCGACTCCAGTACACAACTGGTACTTAATTTGCCAACCCTGAAAGGACGAAAGGCAAGGTCGACTTCAGCAGAATTTGAACTCAGAACGTAAAGACAGACAAAATAAATATACATATATTAACATGTACATGCGTGTTCACATACATGATAACAGTTTCAATAAAACACTGACCTGCTCTAGCCATAGCTGCAACCATGAAAGCTGTGTCTCAGTCACACGGAAGACATGAATAAATTCTATATTCCTTGCCTTTTCATCCAATGCTGTATGAGAAATTGGAAATTATTTGTTTATTTATTTATTTATTGTTTAATTTAGTTGGAGAAGGCAAAAACCTCATGCATGACCTTTATAGCCCCACCACTCCTTGACTGGTGGTGTTGAAGCAATTAATGTTGGGTTGAAACCTTCATATACACTGTATGAGAAATGTTGAATGGGAGAGAAGAGCTTCACAGAGATCTCCAGTCTGGAAAGAAAGGATTGAGAGAATTCTTTCATACAGGATTTGTGGAATGAGGCACAGTACAGAGAATGAAAGAGGTTGGGACGTGAAATGGACATGGGCAGTGAAAGTAGATATGTGACTTAGTGGTCAGGCTGTTGCATTCATGATTGCAGGATCATAGTTTTGATTCCTGGATAGTGAGGCATGTTTTGTTCATTTCACGTTGCTCCATTCTACTCAGCTGTGAATGAGCAACTCTGTGACTGGCCGGTGTCTCATCCAGGGGGAATCTTTGTTATCTTAGTCACTTATATGCCATGGAAACTGGGCAACTGGCCATATGAGTCTTAGGATTTGAGGCATTAATGTCCAGGGATTAACATCAGCAGCGGCAGTGGCTGCAGCTGCAGAGATGGATCTGGTGGTGGTTGCTGCTGCTGTTGTGGTGGTGGTGGTGGAAGATTTGTAGTGACCAGAAAGACGTGAGGTGATTGAAGCTTGTTAGATGTGTAGTGTTAATGTACGTAGCTAGCAAGGCCCAAGTGACCTGGGAGAAGAGCTAAGCATGAAAGGCATCAATTGGTGTATTTAGGAGATATTACTGTAATGGCATGAACTCATGGTGTGAATGGGTATGGGGTGGGAGTGGGTGAACAATTGCTGTATATTGACAATGATATTCATGGCAGAATAACATCGAGGAAGATGTGGAAAGAAGTGAAGAGGTTAGGATGAAGTTAATTTCACAGATGAATTAGCACATAAAAGAAAAAAGAAAATGGCAAGATGAGTGGCTATATGCTTGACAACAGAAACATTTAATGTATACCAGCTTACACTTAATCACTCTTTCCTGTCTCAAAGAAAAAAAAAAGGATGGATGGTCAAGGCTGGTATGCTTATGATCAGGCCTGACCCGGAGACTGAGGACCATAAATTTTATCATTACTATTTCATCACCAGTCAGGCGCCCTCCTTGTGCCCAGGGCTCAGCTTGCCTCCAGTTCCCTCTGTGTTGTGCTATATGTATACAATCAACCAGGCTCTTGTTTCCAGTCCATTCTTTGATGCCATTATGATGGCCTTGGTCAGTGTTTTGTGGCATGTCATATGTTCAAAATATGATAGCTTTGTAGGCTTGATTTTCAATAATATTTATCTTTGTGCTTTTAGCTTTTCTTGTACTGCAGCATTTGTTGTCCTGTCTTTCCAGCTTATTCTGCCCATTCTGTGAAAGATCCAAGATCCACATCTCATAGGCTTCTATCTTCTCCATTGCTTAATACTGATAAAAGCTGTAAGGTGGTGGAGCTGATAAATACCAATTGAGCACTAGGGTTGATATAATTAACTTACCTGTTTCTTTGAAATTACTGGCCTTGAACTAGATTCTTATCAAATGCCTTAGGACTTAAAACTTGATAACATTAACTTTGACCTCATCCTTTTTCTCTTTCCTTCATACATGTCTTCAAATTTTATATTAATTGACTTAACCATTTAGCCTTCAGAATACTCTATCAGACGAAATGCTTATCTATTCACATTGTTTTAAATTAATTATGCATCATCTTGTAGCTTCACAATGTCAATGATGTGACTGTCTTATTTTTAGAATGACATTATAGAATAGGTGTGAGAAGTTAGGCGCAGGAGTGGCTGTGTGGTAAGTAGCTTGCTTACCAACCACATAGTTCCGGGTTCATTCCCACTCTGTGGCACGTTGGGCAAGTGTCTTCTACTATAGCCTTGGGCTGACCAAAGCCTTGTGAGTGGATTTGGTAGGCAGAAACTAAAAGAAGCCCATCGTATATATGTGTATATATATATATATGTATATATATATATTTATTTATTTATTTATATATATATATATATATATATATATATATATATATATATATATATATATGTGTGTGTGTGTGTGTGTGTGTGTGTGTGTGTCTGTATGTTTGTATGTCTGTGTCTTGCCAACATCGCTTGACAACCGATGGTGGTGTGTTTACGTCCATGTAACTTAGTGGTTCGGCAAAAGAGACCGATAGAATAAGTACTAGGCTTCCAAAGAATAAGTCCTCGGGTTGATTTGTGCGACTAAAGGCGGTGCTCCAGCATGGCTGCAGTTAAATGACTGAAACAAGTAAAAGAGAAAAAAAAATGTTGGATCTGACCAGTTTGAACATAAAACAGAAAGAATATTTGGGCCAGAAATGGCCACTTTAAATGCTAAAGGATTAAATTATTTCCTTCTTTACTGAAAGTAACAAACCTTACATAGTTTCACACTACCACTGCTAGATTTTTAGGTGCTTTTAATAGAGTTCACATTGTTGCAACCATTTGACACACCACTCCCTACCATTCCTACACACACAAACACACTCACACACACAAACATACACATGCAGGCATTGACCTGCAGACGATTAGTGCGGGAATCAACCACATCAATTTCACCTTTTCTGGGAGTGCATGCAAAGGTCAAGGACACTGCCACTATTGCTTCTCTTCTGACTAATATAGAAAGCCAGTGAGCAAATGAAGGTCACTCAACTTGTTAGAAATAGCAACCAAATCTTCATGAACTGAACCATTTACAGTAGGTATAGTTCTTGATACATTATGTCAGAAAATATGGGGGATCTAGTTAGTTTCATTCACAAAATGAGCCCCCTTTAATTTTGCTCAGATTGCTTTCAGTTTTGGTGTACCAATACAACTCTGAATTTTGATTACAATTAACCAATTACTTTATCTCATAATTTAAAGAATCTGATGTTATCTGGAATTAAAGTTGGGTAATTTTAGCCAATCAACAGACAGCATGGCATTGGCAGTTTGTTACCATGACTACCACACACTGTGCTGTGTTTCACTTCACCTGCATCTGTGCCGCACATTATTCTGTATTGATTCTTCACATCACAAGATTCTTGTCATCCGCATGTTTTGTTTTAATTTTTCTGTGTTAGTATATTACATATTTTTCTGTGCTTTTTTTTTTTTGTCTGTTAGTATTTTTACATATTTTTCGTTTCATATAATTTTCATACAGGTATTCTTTTTCTTGGGACAAATTCTTTGTTGACCAGTGTTATTCTTATCGTAGTTTACAAATCCAAGCATGAAAATGTTACTTGACTTTGGAGTTTTGGAGACAGATGCCCCCCTTTTCACACACACACACACACACACACACACACACATGCACTTATATATTAATGATGTACACAAATACATGACAGGTATACATAATACTGTAATATGCATAAAGTAAACTCATGCAGACAAATATATTAATATAACAACTTAAAAAAATAATAAAAACATGCAATAAATGAAGAGACCAAAGGAACAGTAAGATGATACATGTTGATTTTATTTGGTATATCTGTTTATTTAGAAACCTGCAATGAACAGGTCATTTCACAGACTCTAAACTATAAACTTCACAGGGTACAACCTTAGAGTTGACACTGCTCCACTAAACTCAGAAAATTTCTATCTCGCTATTGGCTAAAAATACACAGTTTTTTCGATTTTTAAGCTTCTGTACCTTTTTCCTCCAATTTTTTTCACCACAATATTATACTTTCATAGCAATAAGACTGGAAACCTACATTATTATAGTCAATTTTCAGATTTTTTACTTCCTTTTAGAAAATGCATATTTTGTGAATCAGTTTAACTAGATCCAATATTGGACAGCCACAGCGAGAATACTTTAATAAAAGTTTCATGATAAAAAAAAAAATTGATTGTAAGTAATATAGAAAATACTGCAATTTCAATCATAATGTATTTCTGTTCCAGACTGAATTAAAATCTAGTAGTTTTTGCTATCTGTCTGTCTGTCTGTCTCTGTCTTTCTGCCACTCTCTCTCATTAGCTTTCCAACATTTATAAGCTATATGCTGTTTCACATTTTCTAAGGTCTCTCAAGTTTTGAGACCTAAGTTGCTGAAAATCAGTTGCCCAATTAATAGGTGGGAATGTCTAAGTCGTCTCCCCCTACACACACACACGTGCCAACTCAACTCCGTATACTCTCCTACCTTTGACCAAGCTAAAAAGAACAAAAAAGAAGCATCAAAAGTTGGAAAAGTTACACCACCACTAACTTACTAAATAAAGAAATAGCTTACTTTCCAGTTGACCTAATCTCAATTGACTTCTCTCTAACTCTGAGCATTTGTGACTTGAAATTTCCTTTTGAATCAACAAACTGAGCTCCAAGCCTCTAGCCTTAGGCAATAACAGTCTTGTTTTCTCTTCTTCTTTTTTAATATATATATATTTTTTTAATCATATTTAAATATATAGTTTTTTTTAATTCCTTTTACCAGAATTGCTAGTAAGTTGTAACACAATCTGCATTGCTACTGTTAACTGTGCAATTCAAAGCTGTTTTGTATATATAGCATAATGGTATTCTGCTGGCTTGCATTACCGGCTTTTGCAATCTGGGTGCAGAATTATAGAAGGATATTAATTACAGTGAAGTTTTGGATTAATTACTCAGACTATATTATTAGGTTTATATGGCAAACCAGATTGGAGCTGGGACTAATATTCACAGCCATCCCACCCATTTCAGCTTGGTTTTCAAACTATATTAGTTTATGTGTAAACAGATATTCAATTTCTATTTCTTCTTTCTTTCTTTCTTTGTTTCTTTTTGTAATATATCATTTGGTTTGATTTAAAGAATTATATTAATTTTTAAATATTTTGTTTTCAGTGTTCTGACCATTGCTTTCTGCTCTTAGCAGTTACCATAGCAACAGTTGTAGTTAGATTTGTTCTGCTGAATATCTTCTATTGTTACCTTTTACTTGTTTCTGTCATTGGATTGTGGCCATACTGGGGCACCTCCCTGAAGGGTTTTAGTCAAACATATCAACCAGAGTGCTTACTTTTTTTTAAGTGTTGTGCTTATTGTACCATTCTCTTTTGTTGAAACGCTTAGTTGTGGGGACATAAACAGACCAACACCAGTTGACAAGTGGTGGGTTAAACACATATACACGCACATGTGTGCACACACACACACACACACACACACAAATCTTCCACTGAGTTTTCATTTACCAAATCCATTCACAAGGCCTTGGTTGGCCTTCAGCTATAGCAGGAGACATTTGCCCAAGGTGCCACACAGTGGGAGTGAACCTGAGACTACATGTTGGGAAGTAAACTTCTTAACCATACAGCCACAACTGCACTTATATTTCCTGTGTAATCTATATATATAAAACTCTAGTTGTGTGAGTGTCTGTCCCCTTCGATTTAGATTCCTAACTCCTCCCACATTTTGCGGTGCAGTTTAACCAAATTCGGGTATCTTATAGTCGTGATTCATATCGAGCCCGTCTGACTATTAGCGCGCGTCAACGATGAGTCTACGATTTTAAAAATAATTTAACATCATTTTTTATTCCATTTTAATGCATAAAATGCATCGTGTGTCGATGGCGGCGGAGTTGGCGTCCACGCTCACAGCTGCACCTGTTTGCTTCTTCCCCTTCCCTCCCTCGTGAAGCTGTGGGGAAGGGAGTGTAAAGAAATCAACGTTGTAATGCGTTGTGAAGGAGACCAGCGTTCTTTTAGAACAACGACTTCATGGCTTGAAGACACCAAAACAAAAATGGCTAAGAAAGCCTGAATTTATAAGGGAAGTAACTCTCTAAAAATGCTTATATAGTTATTTCCCTTACAAACCCGAGCAACGCCGGGCGATACTGCTAGTTTCTTATAAAATTCCAAAATTTCTGTAATATTTTTGATTTGCTCCATGAATTTAAACAATTTCAAAAATTTAGAAGAGTTAAATTGGTGTTCATTAGTTGCCAGAACAAAAATTAAAATAATTAGACTTTGATGAAAATCATTAATGTAAACTGTTTTGGATATGCTGTTGTTTTTGTTTGTTATTGTCTTTTAGCTCTAGATCAATTCTGAAATCTCTGCACACCAAGTCCTTTTAAGGGTATCTATGAATATGCCATCTATCCTTTTCTAAGACAGAGATTTGGCTTCTATTTCTAGCTATTCAGGCTCTCTTGTTGTTGACTCATTTGACCTTGTACTAAAGTTTTAGCGATTAACAGTTATCATAGTTGTGGTTGATGAAATAAACCTTAAAATAAGGTTTGTTAGGTTGCTGCTATAAAGTAACAGAAGTTATCGGATGAAGTTTACAGACCTAGAGGCAAGTGTGGTTGTAGTAAGAAGTTTGCTTTCCAACCACAACCCACATGGTTCCAGGTTCAGTCCCACTGTGTAGCATATTGGGCAAGTGTTTTCTACTATAGCCACAGGCCAGTCAAGGCCTTGTGGGTGAATTTAGTAGACAGAAACTGAAAATAGCCTGTTGTGTGTGCCTGTGCATCTGTGATACTTTGACTTTACATGATTGCTGTAAATGAGTGTCACTGTCAAATTAGCAGTGTCCTTCATTTCCAATCTTCTCTGGAGACATATCTGGTCATGGGAAAAGGTTAACTTGCTTGGAAACAGATGAAGATTGATAACAAGAAGGGCATCCAATTGTAGAGATTCTGCCTTAACAAATTCCATCCAACACACGAGAGAGTAGTAAAACGGATATTAAAATGATGATGATGATGATTTAATTTCATGAATTAAATTAAATTACTTGAGTACTTTTTGAATCAGATATTGTTAGAACTACCATCTTTAGAAGAGTCTCTTCATTTTAAGGGCATCTTTAGAGGAAACAAAAGATCTGATTAGATGCATTGTAGAACTAACTACTTTAAATCCAATCCAATTACTGAAGTTATGGAATTCTAATAAACGTTATTTTCATATGGAACCTACCGCAGGACAGACAGCTCAATAAAGCTGAATAAAATTGACCGTTTGTAAGAGTCGGATATAATGCGATGCTTTAAATTGTTTATATTTATTTTCATTTCTATGGCTTCAGGAAAAGCTAAACAAACTTGCATCTTGGTTTATGCTGAAATGCAGTTGAATATGTCACAAGAACTGCATGTATGTATGTGTGTGTATATATATATATATATATATATATATATATATATATATATATATATATATATATATATATATATATATATATACATATACACATATATACATATACACATACATACATACATATATATATATTGGTTACTTTACATCTAGTCTTAGCTGTTTGCTATCTTACTAGCTTGCCTTCACTTCTCTCCTCACTTTCCTTCTTCCACTGATGTAATTTATAACCATGGTAGTTTTTTTTTTTTTTAGCTTTTGTTTTGTTTTAAAATATCTTTTTTCCAAGCAATGACTTGAGGGAATATTTTGTATACACTAACGTATTGAAGATTCAATATCTGTCCGTCTGTCTTGGACCAGCTCTGTATGGGAATTCCATAATTCAGTATCAGATGTCTTACTTTTGTGATTTTGTTTATGATTCAGATGTTTTTTACAAAGTTAAATAATTTCAAATAGAAGACATTCTTTTTCTTTTTGCAGCCAGCTTGTGTTTCATATTCTCAGAATATTAGGAAAATAAATATCTATCTGAATTTTAGGTTTCTTCTTGGTTTTGGCATATTATTTTTATCGTCCTATTATATATATATATATATATATATATATGTGTGTTTATATACATGTTTGTGTGTGTGTCTGTGTATATATACACACACACACATACATACATATATGTATACATGCACACATGTGCATAAGTACACACACGTATATATATATATATATATATATATGTATGTATATATACACACACATACGTGTACACACATATATATGTATATAGTCTTAAATTTTTTAATTTTTATAGCAGTTGTTGTTACTTTCTACATTTTCGTCTTAGCATGCATCAAATATCAGAAATCTATCTATCCTGATTCACTGGGGTAAAGGAAGAATGAAGCTTTAGTGGGGTGGTGGGGGAGTGGTGACAGTAGTGTTAAGGGAGCAGTGTGTGGAGATGGGAGGGGTTGAGAACTGTCGCTTCATCTTTCATTGACTGACATAATAATAATAATAATAATAATAATAATAATAATAATAATAATATCTTTTATTTTCCACTAGAGTGTCAGATGAGGAGGACAGTACAAAGACAGACATAGAATGTGAAGGATTTACATAGAATCAACTGATTAAAGATAAAAATAATAGCAATAATAATAATGGTTTCAGATTTTGACACAAGGCCAGCAGTTTTCATGGGAGCATAAAGTTGATTATATTGACCCTGGAGCTCAACTGGTACTCAATCTATCAACCTTGAAAGGATGAAAGGCAAAATCAGCCTTAGTGGAATTTGAACTCAGTAATAATAATAATGATAATAATCATTCTTTCTAATTTTCGCACAAGGCTAGCAGTTTCAAGGGGAAGGGGTTAGTTGATTATGTCAACCCCAGTGCATAACTGGTACTTATTTTATTGACCCTGAAAGGGTGAAAGAAAAAGTAGACCATGGCAGAATTTGAACCCAAGACGAAATGCCACCATGTGTTGTGTCTGGTGTGCTAACAATTCTGCCAGCTCACTGCCTTTTGCTCAAATATTAATATCATCATCATTGTCATCATCATTTAAAGTCCACTTTCCATGCTGGCATGGGTTGGACGGTATGATTGAAAACTGGTGAACTGGGGAGCTACACCAAGTTTCAATCTGATTTGGCAGGGTTTCTACAGCTGGATGCCCTTCTTAACACCAACCACTCCTAGAGTGTAGTGGGTGCTTTTTATGTACCACTGGCTTGGTTTCAAAATTTGGCAGAAGACTAGCATTTTCTGGGTAGGGGTAAGAACAATTCCATCAACTCCACTGTTCAACTGACACTTATTTTATCAACCCTGAAACGATGAAAGGCAAAGTTGACCTGGTGGAATTTGAACTCAGAACATAAAAACAAACAAAATGCTTAGTGGTGTTTTGTCTGGCATGCTAACAATTCTCTCAGCTCACCACCTTCTACTGAAATAATGATAATAATAATAATAATAATAATAAGAAGAAGAAGAAGAAGAAGAAGAAGAAGAAGAAGAAGAATCCTTTTTACTAAAGGCACAATGCCTGAAATCTGTGGGGTTGGTGGTGGTGGGGGTGGCTAGTCAATTACATCGAACTCAGTGTTTCACTAGTACTTAATTTTATTGACCCTGAAAGGCTGAAAAGCAAAGTCGACCTCGGCTGAAGTCAGAATGTAACGACAAACAAAATACCACTAAACATTTTGTCCGGCATGCTAACAATTCTGCCAGCTCACCACCCTCCTTAATAATAATAATAATAATAATAATAATAATAATAATAATGATTATAATAATAATAAATATTTCTCAGATCTTAGGTGGATGTAGTTACACCGTCCTTAACGATCCTGCCATACTGCCTGATATTCTTGGAACTGACACTTGGAGCTGGAGATTAAATAGAAATCATTCCTGTCTCTCACACGAAAAATTTAAATCCTACCAACTGTTTACTTTCTCTATAACCAATAGTCTGACTGACTTTCCCATGGCAGCTCTTCCACATAAACACAATGACTATTTCTGCTGCCGTTGCTACTAGTTACTGGTGAATGTTTGTATGTATCATGGATTAACTTTCAAAATGCCTCTCATGTTGTACAAGGGACACATCAGAAATACCACCGCATTCTTTTGGATATTATATCTTCCCAGCCTAACTAATCTGACCAAATTATTTGTTTGCATTTTTATATTTCCAATTTAGCTAGCTCTACAGTGTCAATAGGACTGATTTTAGGAATAAACAGCATTTGCATTTACTTATTCCCAAAATATACATAAATAGATGGGTGTGATTAATTTTTCCCACCCCGCTCTCCTCGTTAATAATCTGAGAAACTTCGTTTTGTTCGTGTATTTGAATATCTTCAGCAACAGTTGTTTGGTAAACATATTTTGTGTGTGTATGTGTGTGTTCGTGTGTGTTTGTGTTTGCAATGTTGCTGTGATTTATTCCTAAAATCAGTCCTGATTGAGCAGACTTTCCATATTCACATGAGATTCAGTCTAACAATGGCTGGTTAAAATTGGAATTTATTTCCATACTAACAATCATTAATTAACAGTTAATATGGAAACACTATTTGATTTTTTATGAGGCAGACATTATAAAAGGCACAACTATTAGTCAATTGTAGGTCCCAGTAGTCCCCTGTGGCCTGTTTGCAAAATTGCTGTTAGATGACCAAAAGCTAGCCCTCTCATTGGAAAAGGACAAGAGTCTATTTAAGATTTGATTATTATTATTAGAGATTTTACATTGAAGGTGCATAGCTCAGTGTTTAGAGTGTCAGACTCATAATCATGAGGTAATGAGTTTGATTCCCGGACTGGGTTGTGTGTTGTATTCTTGAGTAAGACACTTCATTTCACAGTTCACTCAGCTGTAGAAATGAGTTGCAATGTCACTGGTTCCAAGCTGTATCGGCCCCTTTGTGTTCCCCTTGGATAACATCAGTGGCATGAAGAGGGGAGGCTGATATGCATGGGTGACTGCTGGTCTTCCATGAACAACCTTGTCTGGACTTGTGCCTTGGAGGGTAACTTTCTAGGTGAATCCCATGATCATTCATGACTGAAGGGAGTCTTTACCCTTTACATGCAGTTGTGTGTGTGTGTGTACTGTTTACCTTTTGATTGTTTCAGTCATTGAACTGCAACCAAGCTGGAGCACTGCCATGAAGGATCTTAGTTGAACAAATCAACTCCAGTATTTATTTTTAAGCCTGGTACCTGTTACTGTCAGTCTTTACTGCCAAGCTACCAAGTTAGAGGGAAATAAACAAACCAACACTGGTTGTCAAGTGGTGAAGGAAACACACACATGCACACACAAACAAATACACTTGTATGTGTGTTGGGCTTCCACACAGTTTCCATCTACCAGATTCACTGACAGGGTATTGATTGGCCAGAGGCTATACTAAAGGGCACTTGCCCAAAGTGCCAGGCTGTGAGACTGAACTTAAAACCATGTGGCTGCAAGGCAAGTCCCTGTGTGTGTGTGTGTGTGTGTGTGTGTGCGCGTGTGCGTGCGTGTGTGCATGCATGCGTGCGTGTCTAATGAGAAGAAGTGAGGTAGTGTATTCTTAAAGCAAAATTATTTAGGCAACAGACAAAGTTCTGTGTGCAGGCTAGAAACATACAAACTTCAAGATTTTCTCAGAAAGAATATATCAGAATAGGTCGACAATTATATATTCTACACAATGTCTGGAAGGACATCAACTTGGGTCGATTGCTTTGACACAGTGTAGACAGATGTTGAACTTTCTCTCAGATTGTATCAAATAGCTGTATGTATGTACCTTGCATTCTCGAGAGGAGGAGTGGTTTGTGTGTACTTACATTCGTGTAACACAATATGGAACTCTAAATCTGACGTAGTTCTATTTGGAGAGTGAGATGAGGCAGAAGCATTAGGTTTATGTTTCTCTGGATCCTACAGTAACCCTCTGGCATGTGTGTGTGAGGGGATTGGTTTGTGTGTGTGTATTCATGTCATCTCTCTATCACTCTCTATTCCATTTTTGCATTATTTTTGTTTTTAAGCTGTTTGGGGTTTGTTTGCTTTTTCTCCCCCCCCCCATCCGTTGTCATTTGGAAGTTGTTCTTCGCATGGCTACTTACTAGTTGTTAAGAACATGTTTGCTCAACTCACTTTATCTGTTGTTTTCAACTCAAGAAACCTCTTTTGTGTGTATTTGTGTTATTACGGAAACAAGTTGCTTACAAAAATAAGATGCTATATATGGCGGGTAGATGGAAGAATTGGTAGAGCATCAGGCAAAATATTTTGCAGTATTTGAGCTATGTTCCTTTATATTTTGTGTTCAAATCCTATCTATAGCTACTTAGCCTTTCATGCTTTTGAAAATAAATACTGGTGTAGGGTGACTTAACATAACCAACTATATTGTAGAAGGCAGTCCCACAACATGTCTACAGTTTAATCATTAACTCTTAGACTTTCAGATTACTATGTCAAATGTAATGCTTATTTGTTCACATTACTTTGAATTAGTCATGAATTATCTCATAGCTTTGAGATTTCAAGGATGTGGTTGTTTATTTTTAGAATGACATTGTAAAGTAAGCGTGAGAAGCAGGATCTGGCAAGATAAAGCATGTAGAATATTCAGGCCAGATATGGCCAGTTTAAATGCGAAAGGGTTAAAGTAAGTAAAAGATTGAATGAAACCTCTGTGTGTGTCTGTGTGTCACTATCTCCTTGTTTTGACATCATGTGATAATTACAAATGAGTGCCCTTCTCTTCCAATCTTCTGTGGAAACATGCCTAGTCTTAGGGATATATTGCCTTACTAGGAAACAAGTGATGGCTACCTATAGGAAAATCTGCCTCAACAAGTTACCATCCAACCCATGCAAGCATGGAAAAGTGGACATAAAAACAATGGTAATGATACACACACACACACACACACACACACACACACACACACGCACACACATACACATATGTATGCATACACATACATACATGTAAAGATAGACGGAAGTAACTTTTTTCTGTAAGATATATAAACTAAAACCGGACAAAAAAAGTATGTGTTTATATACATGTACATTATAATCAATACTTAATATGTTTATATAAGTATTACTATATTGTATATGTATTTATAAACTATAATTTGACACAGTCAACAGGATTGGCAGTGGCTCATTTTTCCAAACTGAAAGTTATTTTTCACCCCCTCATTGTTTACAAATGCAATGCCATTAGATATATTAATGTCACATGACATACCAAACAAGTATGAGAAAGCTTCCACAAGGTCCATGCTGTAATTATAATACTTTCCTGAAGACCACTCCTGGAATAGTAAATATGTTCTTCAATTACTCAACTTGAAATAGATATATATATGTGCATGCACACACACACACATACATACATACATATATATATATATGTACATACATTCATACACACACATGTGTGTGTCTGTACACATTTGTCTTTTAGTCAGAAGTACCCAACACATTCTATAAAGTGGTTGGTGTTAGGAAGGACATCCAGGCATTGGAGCTCAACATTGTCCTTTGACTCATAAGATCCTGTCAAAACATCTCACCTATACAAGCATCAAAGATGTGGTAAGAAGCTTGCTTCCCAACTACATGGTTCTTGGTTCAGTCCCACTGTGTGGTACCTTGGGCTAATGTCCTCTACTATAGCCCCAGGTCAACCAAAGCCTTTTGAGTGGATTTTTCGTAGATGGAAATTGAAAGAAGTCTGTTGTGTGTAGGGGGGAGTGTGTGTGTGTGTGTGTGTGCTTGTTCCCACCACCCCTTTTCACAACTGGGGTTGATTTGTTCAACATGGCTGCAGTCCAATGACTGGAACAAGTAAAAGATGAAAAATAAAAAAAAGATTAAAAAGTGATGTGTATGTATAGACACACACACACACACACACATACACACATTTCTGAATATTGTTTGAAATATGCAGCCGTTCTTACGGTAATTGACTATATCATTAGCATCAACTCTATCTCATCCACCATCTGCATAAGAAGCTTTTAGACTATTTTGAGTTTAAAGTGTGGCAAGGTAAATGGAGTTATGATAAATCTTATGTCAATATCACCTGAAAATGCCAATTCCAAACTTGAAAGAACATTAATGATAAATATTATTTGTGCATACCTCACACATGCTTACATATGAAAATGCTTTTACTACAGTTGGTTATGATGATAAATGTATTTTTCTATTACGTTGTGTGCTTAAGAAGCTTACTCTGCAAACATGTGGTTTTGGGTTCAATCCCACCGTCTGATATCCTGGGTAAGTGTCTTCTACCATTGAAAAATACCTTGTGAGTGAATTTGACAGAGAGAAGATATGTTGTGTGTGTGTGTATCTTTGTATTTTTGTGTTTGAGTTTGTCTTCCTTTCAATGTTGGGACAACCAGTGTTGGTTTGTTTACATCCCCATAACTTTGTGGAACAACAAAAGGGATCAATACAATAAGTACCAGCCTTTAAAAATAAATACTGTGGGGGTGATTTGTCCAATTCAACCCTTCAAAGCAGTGTCCCAGCTTAACCACAATTCAATAGCTGAAACAAATAAAAGGTGGGGGAAAGGAAGATATTCTCTTGTGAAAGCATTAGACTTCAGTAATTCTCTTTTGTTCTGTCAGCATGTGCCTTTCTGATATTATGGTGTTTAATAGTACCAAGAATAGAAAACTATAAGCATTGAATATGAAGCCACAGCTTTAGCAAAGAGGCTTCTTAACCATCTTGTCTATTCGAAAAGATATTTCGGCATCAACATTATCATCATTGTTTTAATGTCCACTTTTTCATGCTCACATGGATCAAGTAGAATTTGTAGAGGCAGACTTTCTACGGCTGGATACCCTTCCTATCACCAACCTTCACCTGTTTCCCAGCAAGATAATATTTTTCCATGACAAAATGTGTTTCCATTGAAGGTTGGAAACAAAGGACACCTCCTTAGCAAGACACCTGCTCCTCCTGTCTCTCCATCATACTGTCATATCCATCAGAACTATACCCCCACTCAGTTGAGGTGGGTCTTGTCTTGCAGGTACTAAGTGACATCACCAGTGCTGGTGCCACTAAAAGAGCACCCAGTACACTATGTCAAGTTGACATTAAGAAGGGCACCCAGTTGTGGAAACCAGCCAATGCAGACAATGGAGCTTGGGGCAGTCTTCTGGCTCGTCATTTTATGTTGAAGCATCCAACCCATGCCAGCATTGAAAAAGAGACTTTAATTAATGAAGAAGACATATATTTCTGTGGCTGGCACCGTGTAAAATGCACCCATGCCAGCACCACATCAAGAGTACGCATGCAAGATCAATGTATGAAACACCCAGAGCACATTGTAAAGTTGTTGACATTAGAAACCATTGAAACCATGCCAAAACAGATGACTGGAGCCTGGTGCAGCCCTCCGGCTTGCCAGCTCCTGTCAATCCAACCAAGCCATGCTATCATGAAAAAATGGGGCATTAAATTTATGAAGAAGATATATATATATCTACAGGAAATTTATTCAAATCAATGTTACATGTTACAAATCAATAATGAATAAATAAATATAAATAAGCCCATTAATCACTTCAGGATGTATATTGCTAGATTTTTAAGGATTAGCTAGCTTAGTGTTCATAAATCTTTCCTAAAAATTAAAATAATTACTTGAATCTTAATTAATAACTCTTTCTGTTTGACAGATGCCAATATTTTTATATATTTGAATTTTTTCTTATTAATAGAGAAAATTAAGCCCCTATTTTCACCCCAAGTTCTCACAAGGAAACAATTTTAACATGGTAGCCTTTATGAATGCCTGTATCTTATTTCTTGTAAATTAAGACCAGTTCTGTTAGCTACTCTGGGAATTTTCATCTGAGAACTGCTGTTTAATGTTCTCTGAAAAGACATTACAGCAAAAAGAGATAAAACTTGAGGATGTGACTCATAAAATTGGTTCTGTATAAGATTGTTTTACTTTTGCACTTCATTTTAAATTTTTAAATGTCTTAACATTTTATCATTAAATGGAAGTATCACTAGATATTCAAAACTTGAAAAAGAAATAAAAATAGTTTCCCTTCAATTTGACTAAACTAATGGCTGTATACAAATAGGCGTAACTGCATTTTTAAGAAGTTTACTTCCCAACCACATGGGTTCAGGTTCAGTTCCACTCCACAGCACCCTGGAGAAGTTTCTTCTCCTTTAGCCTCAAGTCACCCAAAGACTTATGAGTAAATTTGATAGACAGAAACTGAAAGAAACCCATAGTGAATTATGTGTTTGTATACATATATATATATATATTATATATATATATATATATACATATCCACAAATATATTTATATTAGGGAAGTTATTTCCAAGTCCATATATATATTTATGACAATATTTACATATCGCCTTAAGAAACACAACTAAACTTCATAATGCATGGAAACGGTTGCATAACTCTTTACCTGCATGCCTGAAGAACTACGTTACATGGAAACAATTGTAGTGATTAAAAACTAAATGTCTAACCATACTCCTTCTTGCTGACTCCAATTTTTTCAGTTATCTATTCACACATAACAGATGCCCAAATGCAAACCTGGAAGTACATATAATACTACTACTACTGGATAGCACAGGGTGAAATCTGAAGGTGGATGAGCTTAATAATGTACTCTACTATGTTTTTAACAGAGTGTACCATAACTATATGTATGTATGTATGCATGCATGCGTGTATGTATGTATTATGTATCAAAACACAATACCAAAATAATTTTCCAATCTCCTCTTTTGATATTGTTACTCTGCAGAAAATATTTTTCAGTATTTTGAACTCTTATGCATCTCTCACACAAATATAACATCTACATACGGATTTGGAATACTAAAATAAGCAGATGCACTTCAAGAGGACACAGCTTGGTTTTAACCTTATCCCATATAAAATGTGTGCATGTGTATGTGTGTGTGTGTGTGTGTGTGCGTGCGTGTGTGCAAATGTTGACATTTCCTAGGTTTGCTTGTTACTTTGATCTGAGCAAAGCAATAATGTATATATGCTGTACGCATAGCTCAGTGATTAGAGCATCAGGCTTACAATCATGTGGTTATGAGTTCAATTCCTGGGCCGGGCTGTGTGTTGTGTTCTTGAGCAAGACACTTTATTTCACATTGCTCCAGTTCACTCAGCTGTAGAAATGAGTTGCAACGTCACCAGTGCCAAGCTGTATTGGCCTTTCCCTTGGATAACAGCGGTGGGGTGGAGAGGGTAGGCTGGTATGCATGGACAACTGTTGGGCTTCCATAAGCAACCTTGCCTAGACTTGTGCGTTAGAGGAGAACTTTATGATGTAATTCCATGGTCATTCATGACAAAAGTAGATCTTTACCCTAACCCTAAAACTGGAAACTTATAGCACCATCATTCAAGTAAGTGCAGTGCTTTGCAAGCTATGAATGTAACCATTTCTTTTTGCCTCAATAAATACCCTAATAATCAGATTTTAATCTATTTCTTGAACTTTAGCACCTTTGACATGTATCTTTTGCTATAGCCTCCAACTAATCAATGCCTTGTGAGTGAATTTGGTTAATGGAAACCGTGTAGAAGCCCATCATGTATGTCACCATCATCTCTTAATGTCCGTTTTCCACACTGGCATGAGTTGGAAGGTTGGATGGTTTGACAGGCACTGACCAGCTGAAGAGCTGCCTATATCTATATATATATATGTAGATAGATAGATAGATACATACATACATACATGTGTGTGTGTGTGTAATATACTGGGTGTGTTGAATAAACTGTCATCTAAATTATGCAAAAATGAAAATAACACTGACATCTCATTTTAACAGATATATTTACCAAAATTACATAAAATTATCTTGAAATACTGAAGAGTAAATTTATTCAATAAAATCGACATTGACTTCAACCATGGCCTCCAGATGACTTCGGAATCTCCTGCAACTCTTCTGGATGGTCTCCTTGCTTAAGTTGGTGAAAGCTGCCATAATCCTTGCCTTCAGTTCATCTTTGGTGTTACAAGGAGTTTTGTTTGTCTCTTGCTCAACTGCACCCCACACATAATAATCAAGGGGGTTGCAGTCTGGGGAGTTTGGTGGCCAGATGTTAGGGGTGATGTGGTCGCAGGAATTGTCTGATAACCATGACAGGGTTCTCCTGCTTGTGTAGCATGGTGCAGAGTCCTGTTGCCTGACATAGGGTCTTCCAGCAGCCATCCTCTTGACCCAGTGCAATACTACATCCTCCAGGCACTTAATGACCTGCATGTTGAGTGTGAGGCCATGTGGGAAGATGAATGGAGGCATCACGTTACCATCACTAGTGATCATTCTAAACACCATGATGTTGACTGGATGTTTGATTTTTATCACTCTTGGTACATGTCCTCAGATTGCACTGGCCTCAGATTGACACCCAAACACTCTGAAATGTTCGTATTGGCATGAATGCCAAGCAGTACCGCATGTTGCTTCCAAATTTCTGGCAGAGTAAATTGCATCATGGTGCTGTTTTTTTCACAGACAGTACCTAACTGACTCTGCTATACTGTGTAGTTGACAAAATCAAAAACAAACAATGCATATGTGTGAAATTATAAATATAAAATGGCAACAATTTACTCATCGTACCCTGTGTGTGTGTGTATATATATATAGTTAATTTTTTAAAAAATGGAGAAAAAGACAAGAAAAAAAGCAACAATGTGAGGGTGTAATACATACAAAGTATTAATAAGATGCTCAGAGAAGAAAAAGAGTAGTTGTATTTCATTTCAAACATAGGTCTTCTTTGGAAACAGGAAACATAGAAAGGTCCAGAAGAATCTGTATGTATGTATGATATATGTGCGCGCGCGTGTGTGTGTATATACATACACACATATTGGTGTCTGTCTGTGTGTTTGGAGTTACTCTAACTCCTCCCACACCATCCAACTGATTTTAATGATTTTTGGTACATAGGTCGGTCACATGCCCTGAAGTTGAAATAAGGCTGGAATTTTTTGAAAACACAATAATGCTCAGTTGGCATCGATTTTTGTGAGCTCAATCAGGCGTTTGAAAGGAAATTCCCATAATGTTATTTTTGCTGCAGATTTTGCATTTTTTTCACATGAAAAATTTCAACAAAATAAATAGAATAGTTTCTAAGGAAATGCTTATTCAATACAAGGTCAGAGGTGGGCTTAACTTCAACATGGAAAACACGAGCAACGCCCGGTTCAACAGCTAGTATGTGTGTGTATATATATATATATATATATATATATATATATGTCTTTGTGTTTGTCCCCCACCACTGCTTGGGAACTAGTGTTGGTTCATTTACATCCCTGTAACTTAACTGATAAAATAAATACCAGCCTTTAAATAAGAAAAAAGGTAAGTGCTCGGATCAGTTGTTTGATTAAACATTTTAAGGCAGTGCCCCAGCATGGCCTCAGCCCAATGACTAAAACAAGTGAAATATAAAAGATGCAGGCAAGTCTCTTCTCTTCACACTACCAAGCTTATTCAAGGAAAAGGCCACTGCTGTGGGCCAATACTGCTTGCCGCCAGCATCATTGCAGACATTACTGTCAGAAAACAAAGAACTGAAATGGATGTCATAAGGCATCCTACTCAACCCCTGGACAGTTCTACCAATCCAAGTTCTACCAATACCTGAATTGGTACTTTTTTTATTGACTGAAATAATGAAAAGCAAAGCTAACCTCAAATGAATTTAAAGAGTGAAGAGAGTCGGAACAAATAATCACCAAACATTCTATCCAATACTCTCTGATTTGTCAATGCTATTGTCAGAATCGTTAGCATGCCATGCAAAATGCTTAGCAGTAGTTGTCCAACTTTATATTCTGAGCTCAAATTCTGCCGAGGTTGACTTTGCCTTTCATCATATCAGGATCATTCAAATGAGTACCAGTTGCATACTGAGGTCAATGTAATCAACTAACCACCTTCCTTTAAAATTGTTAGCCTTGTGCCAAAATTAGCAAGAATTATTACTACCTTGTATGTTGTCACTATTCCTGCTATTTTTATTCTATGGTAAACCACAATTATTGCCTTTGGTTCACCTCAGTTCATATTACCGTTCTTTTTTCCCCCAACAGCTACAATTTACTATTTTTAAAAATGAAAAACAAATATGAGATTACTAAGAGACCAGAGAATATCTTATGCTTAAAAAAAGAACATTGTAAGCAATAAATATGTCAGAAAACCCTGTGACACTTTGAAAAGTCTCAACACTGGAAAGCTCCCTGGAGGAATTCAATAATTTATTTAAAGAGTAAACAAAAACTGGAAAATTCAAAATAAAGTAATGCAAAAAACTTCAAATTACAAACAAAACTAATAAAAAAATAACTATCACAAAGTCCACTCAAAAAAGTTTAACAGAATAGGTTTAACATAGGCATAGGAGTGGCTGTGTGGTAAGTAGCTTGCTTACCAACTACATGGTTCTGGGTTCAGTCCCACTGCATGGCACCTTGGGCAAGTATCTTCTGCTATAGCCTCGAGCTGACCAAGGCCTTGTGAGTGGATTTGGTAGACGGAAACTGAAAGACGCCCATCGTATACATGTATATATATATATATATATATATATATA
>NC_043004.1:5768917-5803917 GCF_006345805.1 Octopus sinensis
ATTATTATTATTATTATTATTGTTGTTATTATGAGATTTTCTTCTCTCAATTTTGTTTCCATTTCTTGTCGAGTGTTTTATATATTTTTTTTTCTTTGGTTGTTTCTGGATTTTATGGCACCTCCTTTTGTGTTTTGTTACATTTTGGAAACACTTTTGCTTTGTTTTTCAGCATTTATCCAGTTGAACAAGTCCAAATATTTTCTAAAGTTGAGGAATTATGTTTTGTAAATATTGTTACCTCCTTCATTTCTGTTGCTGCTTCGTTGGTCAATGTCATTTTTTTTTTTCCTTTCTACTTTTTCTTATGTTGTTGTTGTTTCATGGCTGTGGGCATATTCTAGTTTTTGTTTCCAATATTTTAAGAAACTTAAGTTTGTACAGAATTGCTGAGATAGTAGAGAGTCTGTGTAGATAATTTGACACCACACAGTCTGAATTTAAATCCTGCAGAGTTCAACTTTATCTTTCATTTGTCTGGGTTTCATAAAATTAGTCCCAGTAATGAAGCGGAATCAATTAATATCTAGTTTGTTGTATAAAATTATAAATCACTGCTTGTTGACTCTCTCTGTTTCTCCCCTCTTTCTCATTCTGTCTCCTCTCTCTTTCCCTCCTCCACCACCACCACCACCACCACCCCCCCACCACCACCACCACCCCACCCCCCAATTTTCCTTGCTGGCATGGATTGGGCAGTGAGGCTGAGGGTTACATCTGACACCATTGTCTGTTTTGGCATGGTTTCTACAGCTGGATGCCCTTCCTAATACCAGTCAGTTCACAGTGTGTGCTGGGAGTATTTTACATGGTACCAGCACCAGACAGATCAGGCCTTATAAAGGAAGCATATACCATATTTGATGGAATATAAAACTCACTTTTTTCCCAAAGAATGTCTCAAAAAATTGTCCCAAGTCCTATATATAAGACCTCTCATCAGTTAATTTTGCCCCTGATGCTCATTTTTTCCTGGATATACACTGCCAAAAATGGGATGTGTCTAATATACTTTTTTATGTCATCAAATACAGTATGCTTTTCTTCTGTTCCTGCAGCAGGTTTTCTAATATTCTGATAGATTTTTGTGGCCTTACATTCCCTTATGCCTTACTTAACAGTTGAGTTTCAAATGCATCTGAGTCAGCAGATTAAAATATTGGCTTTGGCAATTAAATGCTTATCTTTTACTTGTGTCAATCATTGGACTGTGGCCATGCTGGGGCACTGCCTTGAAGAATTTTTAGTCAAACAAATTAACTCCAGTAGTTTTTGGGTTTTTTTAAGTCTGGTGCTTATTGTATCAATCTATTTTATCAAGCTACTAAGTTTGGACATTAACAGACCAGCACTAGTTGTCAAGCAGAGGGCAGGACAAACACACACACATGCATACACACATGAAGGACTTTTACACAGTTTCCATTTACGAAATTCACTCACAAGGTACAGGTCAACTCAGAGCTTTAGTAAAGGACACTTGCCCAAGATACTCCAGTAAAGGTACTTGCCCAAAACTGTGGTTGCAAAGCAAGATTCTTAACCACACAGCCATGCCTGCAACTATGTTATAAAAGAAAAAGACGCTGAAAAGTCTGAGAGAAATAAACAACTACAGAAAGTTATGAATGTTCTTTTTTACTGTTATTTAGATTTGATCTGCCTTGATTGAACAGTCTCATGATTAAAGCCAACTCAGCCATGACCATCTGGTCTTGTGTATTCGACTACATTGTATAATGTGTTCTGTTGTGTTGTTTGGTTCCAGTTGAACTCTGAATGAACAGACCGATGATGAAAGAGATGTGATTACTATTTCTAGCGGGTCGAATGACCACACTAAGGCTCCTTCATTAGATTGTCCTGTTGTATAATTATTAGAGGAGTGTATGAATGCAGAAATGAGGGAGAAATGAAGAACGGTAAAAAGGGTTTAGTTAATTTTTCCTATTTCAGATTTGATCAAATGTATTAAACATTTGAAGGCACTGGCATAGCTGTATGGTTAAGAAGCTTGCTCCTCAACCATGTGGTTTTGGGTTCAGTCCCACTGTGCAGAATCTTGGGAAAGTGTCTTCAATTATAACCCAGGTTGATCAATGTCTTGTAAGTGAATTTAATAGATGGAAATTGTGTGGAAGCTTGCTGTGTGTGTGTATGTATTTGTGTAAACTCCCAAACCACTTGATAGACGGTGTTGGTTAGCTTATGTTCCCATAGCTTTGTGGTTTGGCAAAAGAGACCGATAGAATATATACCAGACTTTTTAAGAAAAACCTAAGTACTTGGGTTGACTCGTTCAACTAAAGCCCTTCAAGGTAGTGCACCAGCATGGCCACAGCTGAAACAAGTAAAATGACAAGAGAATCATACGAAAATATGTCAACTGTAGACTTTTAGTATTTTTTATTCAAGATTTACATAAAATGAAATTTACATTTAACTGGGTAACATTTTATAATTCTCCCCCAGCCGTTTCCTGTGATGAAATAATACTGACTGCAAGCAATATTTCAACAGCTAAGATTTCTGAAAGAGGTCTTCATGTAATAATATTGCGAAAGAGTTTTCGTGTGGGAGAGGTGGAGAGGGGTGGTGCTAGTTTCACCAAAAGTCCGTCCATGCCCTACTTTGGTTTATTTATCCAGCTTATGGCCCTGTTTGAGACAGTTAGGTTTGTTTTATCTCTGGTCTGGCTTGGCTTTATCAGTTAGCAATTTGATCAATGAATAGAGAATTGAAGTGGATTTTAAAATTCCTGTATTCTTCAGGATCTCACCGACCTATCATCTCACTCACTGCCAACAAACAACATTAAAAGCCCAAGTCGACTGTTCTATATTGATCGACATCCACTGCTGTCACTGCCAACACCGCCCCCACCCTAGTTTCCTCTCTTGGAGTTGGTTGACTTGTTTATCTCTTTCTCTCTTGCCATATTTTTTATCAATCTGTAGTTCACACTTTTGATTGTATCTATCAATCTCTCTTTCTCTCTCACTATATATATATATGTTTCAGTCATTTGACTGTGGCCAGTCTGGAGCACCACCTTTAGTCAAGCAAATCAACCCCAGGACTTATTCTTTGTAAGCCTAGTACTTATTCTATAGGTCTCTTTTGCCAATTCGCTAAGTTACGGGGATGTAAATACACCAACATCAGTTGTCAAACAATGGTGAGGGGACAAACACATACGCATACATACATATATATATATATATATATATATATACATATACACATACAACAGGCTTCTTTCAGTTTCTGTCTACCAAGTCCACTCACAAGGCTTTGGTTGGCCCGAGGCTATAGTAGAAGACACTTGTGGGAGTGGCTGTGTGGTAAGTAGCTTGCTTACCAACTACATAGTTCTGGATTCAGTCTCACTGAGTGACACCTTGGGCAAGTGTCTTCTACTATAGCCTCAGGCCAACCAAAGCCTTGTGAGTGGATTTGGCAGATGGAAACTGAAAGAAGCTCATTGTATATATATATATATATATATATATATATATATATATATATATATGTATGTGTGTGTATGTATATGTTTGTGTCTGTGTTTGTCCCCCCAACATTGCTTGACAACTGATGATGGTGTGTGTGTATGTCCCTCGTAACTTAGCAGTTTGGCAAAACAGACCAATAGAATAAATACTAGGCTTACAAAGAATAAGTCCTGGAGTTGATTTACTCGACTGAAGGCGGTGCTCCAGCATGGCCGCAGTCAAATGACTGAAACAAGTAGAAAGAAAAAAAAAGAATATATATTTGTTGTCATAATAAAAACAAGTTATCATTAAACGAAAGGATTCTCAGTAGTTTTTGTAGTGTACATATTAAGGCTAAGCAGACCAAAACTTCGAAGTCACTGTCGACATTATTGTTGGTGAAGAACAGTATATACAGGCCTATATAATGCTTTTGTAACTTTAAATATATTTACTACAGCCAATTCTTTGGATGTCACCCACTCAGTTAATATATGACGCATGTATGTGTGTAAATAAAGAGTGTGTGTTGTAGAGAGATTGAGTGGAATTACCATTTGTTTATTACTTCACGTATGATTACGTGTGTGATGTGTGTGTGTATGTCATGATTTGCTGTTGACTAATTCCACTATGGATGCTGGTGTTTGCTACTGCTGTCGCCGTGTCGTTCTGGCGTGGCTGTGGCTGCTGCTGCTGTTCTTACCATTCCTACTGCTGCTGCTGCTGCTACTACTACTACTACAACTACACATGATATGAGAAGCAACCTTGTTAAGAGAGAGAGAGAGTATGTTGCGGTGTTTACTAGCTGCTATGCAGAATGCCAGTTTTCACATCGCTCTCATACCAAAATTCAACAACATCGAACCAGTCTTCTCTCTATAGGCCATTATTATTAACTCTACACACAAACCTCACTTCACATTTTCAAGCACCAACGGCTTCCTTTAGGATTCCTCGTGCTTAACTTTTCATAGAGTTTCTAATTTAAACATTTCTCTCGACTAACCGTGGTGGTTGGAGGTGGCGGAAAGAACGAAACCGAATTCCAACGTACATAACTTGTGTGTATATGTGTTTGCATGCGCGCGCGTGGTGTGTATGTATGCTTGTATGTGTGTGTGGAGGAGATTAAAAATTCTCGACCGAGGTTACGTCTCTTCAAGAGCCATGTTTAAAAAAAAAAAAAAGAAATTCCATTGACAAGTGAGCTACTGATGCAATGGGCGCACAGTGGACGTGCAAGTTGGTTCTGATCTTTTACAGTTGACAATCTTGACTGCCTGCCTACCATTCCTCTACTTGCAGGGTTGTTGGGAAACTTGGTCTCTTTCCAATCCCACCACCCATTTATTTTTGTTGTTGTTTCGGTGTTTCCACTAAGTATTGGTCTGGGTTGACTTGTTTTACTGGTAGAGAGGGAGGGGTTAATGACAGAGAAATAGAAGGAGGTGTGTTAGAAACGAGAGGGAGTGCGCGGAAAGAGTAAGCTTAAAAATAAGGAGAAAAAGAGGGTGAAAGAATTTGTGTGCTTGTCTAGAAGAGCGATAATCTCTCTGCGTGGAGCCAGTCAATGTTTATTATAGCTTCTTTTCCTCCCAAATAAATCCATTTACTCATAACTTCCTAAATAGCTATTGGATATTTTTAAGAATTGAGCACAATCAACATAGGTATTGAGTTTCAGCTGTAAAGAAATTAATATAATTCTCACGAACTCTACGTTTCTGTGAAAGCACACACTTTTCCTAACTTTTTAATCAATATGAATTTCATAAATCTTATTTACCAGTCTATGTAAGCATCTCGACATAGTAATATAAAATCATAAAATACCACCGTTGGAAGTTTAGCTTGATTTTATTTCTTTATTTTATGTATGTTTCTGTTTGTTTATCTTAGCCCTAAAATAGTTGACTCAATAATAGCGATTTAGTTATTTAATCTTTATAACGTAGAAGCTTTTAATATATTCATCGTCATCAGGCATTTTAAGGAGAAGTGGAATGGAAGTATTTCTCTTCTCTTTTGTGAAAGTGTGGATTGAAAAGTTTTGAAAATACAAACATTTACTCTTTATCGCGTTCTTGGATTATGAACTAGGTGTTCCCCCATGTTTGGATTCTCTTTCTAATGTTAATTAGTACCCACAGAAGTGTGTTTGTTATTTTCCCCATCTCTTTCCTTCTGGCTATCTTTGAGAGAAGTAGTTTAAGATATCATGGAAAGCAAGTCGTTCGGTTAACCACAAAGCCATGGTTTTTCTGCATATCTCTTTATCTAACGTCATGATAAAATAACATTACAACCACTTGTAGTTGTGTCTCCTCGCGAAAAATTAAGGGTTGTTGTTGTTGTTATTATTTAACCCCAGGTCACCCTTGATTGAACAGGTCTGTGATCAAAGGAATCCCATCGTTTTATGAATCTCTTTTATTTTTTCCTTGTTTCAGTCAGTGGACAGCGGCCATGCTGGGGCACCGCCTTGACGCGTTTAGTCGAACAAATCGACCTCATTACTTTTTATTATTATTATTATTTTTAAAGTCTGGTACTTATTCCTTTCATTTGACAATTCCAACTACCAAGTTAAGTGGACGTAAACAGACCAACACCGATTATCAAGTGGTGGTGGGTGATAAACACTAACACTCACTCATACGCATGGAAATCCATCGTACTTATTCTATCAGTTTTTGTTGCCAAACCACTAAGTTAGAAACAAATAAGTAATATTTTGATGTTTTTTGTTGTGGATTGAATAATCTCATTGATCCGCTAATACATCGTGTTCCCGTAAAGCATGCAATTATTTATTGATATCCTCCATTTTAAAACGGTTTTAGGCGAGCTGGCAGAATTGTTAGCACGCCGGACAAAATGTTTAGCGGCATTTCGTTCGACTTTACGTTCTGAGTTCAAATTCCACCGAGGGCAACTTTGTTTTTCATCCTTTCGAGGTCGACAAAATAAGCACCAGTTTCGCACTGGCGTCAATGTAATCAATTCTCCCAACATATCAGGCCTATTATTATTATTTTAAACTGCTGTCCAGTTTAACATTACCATTGGGACTTTGGCTACTTTAGCAGAGTTCACTGTTAGAAGCATTCACTCACATTTTCTTTACAGATTTTCAGGGTCGGCACAGGATGCATTGATCTCACCATTCTAGTAAAACCTGTAAAGGACACAAGCACTGTTCCTTTGCCTATGGCTAATATACCATATTTATTCAGTGTGTGATCTTGACATTGCATAATTGTTAGAAATCAGGGTCATTGTTTCCGATATTCTTTGAAAGCATGTCTGGCAATGGGGAAATATTAACTTGCTTGGAAACTGCTAAGGATTGGCAACAGGAAGGACATCCAGCCATAGAAAATCTGCCCAGACAAACATGGAAAAATGGATGTTAAGGCGATGATGATGATGATGTTATAAACCTTGCTAGGATTCACAGCTAGATACAATGCACAAAAAATATCTTGAGATATTTAGTTATAACATTTTTATGTTCTTGGTTCAAATCCTGCCAAGACTGAAAATGACCTTCTTCCTTCCAGAGTTGTTAAAACAAGTTGAGTATTAGGATCAATGTAATCAACTGCAATCAATCCTTCAGATTTGATCCCTATATATCAGCATGAATATTAGAAATCAATATTTAGATGGTACACCTGCCTTTGACCTTTGATTTCAGAGTCAGTTCTATATTTTCACCTATTCACATATATTCTACCTACAATATTAAACATACTTCCTCTACTCCCTCACAGTTCAGTACCTTATCTACTTGGCTCTGCTGACATTCCTAACTTCTGTTAGGCTGTGGTCTGTTTATAAATTATAAAATTGTTTAGATGATGTATTTATAGAGTAAACTTTGAATATAATTGACTGTCAGTCCTAGTTTGGTATTTCTATTCCTGGATTCCTAACTAAACTACTGTTTGACATAGATGCTGGTTGTTATTGAGAATTTTAAGTAAATTTATATCAATGTTTCCACAAAAATGTTTATTAAATTTCTGTTTTCTTCTTGTTTGTAAATTATTTTACAAACACCTGTCATCGTTTAGATGGTATTAATTAGTGTGCTATTTGTTAGGGAGGTGATTTTGTGTTTGCTGATTCCCAATTTGGTGTTTTACTAGAGAAATAATGTCTTCAAAGCATTAAATCATTGCAAAAGTTTTGAGGGGTTTTTTTCTTGTTTTTTGTTTTTTTTTAATTTGTGGGTAAGTAGGTAGACGTAACAATTTGATGGAAATGAGAGATAAGGCTCAACCAGCCCCTCAAGAGCTGGAATTCAAATCAGATAATTCCACTTGATCCATTGCAAAATGTTCAGCTAATTCATTTGCCATCTGTTGTTGACATGGCTCTATTGAATGGTTCTCATGATTTCACCCCCCACTCCCGTCTTCTCCACCTTCACCATCTCCAAAGTTACTTTCGTTTTCAGCCCCTATCTTACTCATATTCGTGTTTATACAGTAGTAATGGCTTCTAACGATGCCATTTTAATTGTTTATCCACAACAATCTTACACTAATTTGAAGCAATTTCTTTCTTCTTTTTATTAGATCATTTTACTTCATTAACAATTACTGACTATCATTAACTCCTCCACCATCACCACCACCTTACTACAAACACACACACACACACACACACACACATGTGCTGCTTTGTCCTGTTCACTATTCCATTACTACCTCCTTATAATTCCCTGCCAGACACCTACCTTTCTCTCTATATTTCACTATATCTCACTAGTATTTTACTCTATGCAATGAAATGAAAAACATAAACCGTTTATAATTTCCAGAATATCATTTTAGCACAGATAAAACATAAGCAGCATCTCTTTTCCATAAACATTCATTGGTAAGGCTCTTATACTTAATCTCTTCTCTTATTTCATAGACAAATATTTTGAACAACTGGTTCTTCTAATTTCATCCTTTTCTGTTTCCATTCGAGAGGTGTCTCTATTTTGAAATGAAATTCTTTCTCTTGTAGCATAATCAATAATGCTCAGATTATTCTTCACTTCTTTTCAACTGTTTCTCTATGTTCAGTCACTTTCTGTCAGTTTAACTGGTGCTTCTCAAAGAAATTGTTGCTCTTTAATTGGAGACAAAATTTATTCTTTTATACAGATATATGGTAAATTCCTGTTTTTAAAAATAGTTGCAGAAGGAAATATATAAGATTGTGCAAGCTATCTTTTACAGTACAAGCTTTTTACTAATCCCTATAGTATTGGGGTTTTGTTGGAGTTTTTTTTTTTTTTTTCCTAAAAGTTACCAGTAAAAATGTTTGACATCTTGACTAAGCATTTTGGAGTTGATATTGAAATCATTAATGTAATTGGTCATTTTTTTTTAAGACTGACACTAGATCCTTTGATCAAATGACTATTAAAAACAGTCTTATATGAAGTAAACTAAGTTTGCAAAATGGATATATGTCTCAAAACAGCAGATTTTTCGTAGAATATTCAGAACTGGCTTCACTGAGGATTAATTTGGAATATCAGTGCTCCCAAGGAAAGTACAGGGTAATTCTCTCATAAAATTGTGCAATTAATTAGATTATTATAACTTGTGAAATTTGAGTCTTGGTAACATTGGGGAATAATTAAATCAACCCAGCACTGAAGGTTCTGACATTAGATGTCAGCATGGCCTTGCCTCTGCTGCAGTGACCTCAATCTACAACTAAAAACTCATTTGCCTAACAGTCTCCTGGGCATGTGGAAAGGGAGGAGCTATGGAGGCAGTAGAAAAGGAAAAACTACAACCTTTAGATTGTATGTGATGTGAAATCACTAAAAGTTCATGGACTCACATCATTGCAACATTGCAGTTTATTAAAGAAGCCAAATTATTTCTCTCATTTTCCACACTATTGAGCTGGCACATCAGCTTTTCTTCCATGTTCTGAGTTCAAATTCCACTGAGGTCGACTTTTCCTTTCATCTTGTCAGGGTCAATAAATAAGTATCCCCCCCCACAAAAAAAAAAATTTCAGGCCTTATTCCTATGTAGAAAGAATTATTTATTTATTCATTTATTACAGTTCTTTCTTTAGTGCCTTCAGTTTATTAAACCAAGGATCAACTGACTCAGTTTGACTCTGTGGTTGGTTATTGCTGATGGCTTATCATGTCAGTTTTCTAAAAAATGTGTCTGTGAAATAAAAGAAAAAAAAAATGTTCCAAAAACCTTTGAGAAGATATCAGTAATCCTGTAGAAAGGTGCAGGAAACTGTGTGTTTGTTATCTGATAAACCTGATGACTTGTCTCCTCTGTGCTGTGTGTGGTAATACTAGGGCCTGGCTGGCCTTTGCAGGCTCCATTTGGGCTTATTTGGAATATCTCAATACAAACTATATAGTATTTACTATGACTTCACCTGATGCCAGTTGCCTGGCAACACTGAGCAAACTTGTGTCAAAATACAGGTGGCTCCACTTATCTTGCATCTTGCAACAACAGACTATATGTTTGAAAGCTGTCGAAATTTCTCTCTAAATTGGTTTCTTTTTAAAGAATTCTTTGAAAAGAATTTTTTAATCATAATCTCAAAAATTTTACTGACTTCAAAATCTGTGCAAGTCTATAAACAATTCTATTTTCAGTTAGTTCTGCAATTATTAATGTTTAAATCATTTTTACATATATAGATTTTATCACTGCTTCAGTCAGAAGTTCATTTTAACAACTAAATATTCCCAGTTTACTAATATTTATTTAGAGAAATTTTTCTTTTTCATATATCTTTTTTAATAACATCAAAAATATGAGAGGAAGCTAAATAGAGAAATTAAAGTTGCTCATATGAAGCAATTAATAGCTTTTCTTAGATATAAAACTTTTCCCTTGAAATAATAGGATTTTTTATTTTGATTTTTAATTCGTAATTTAAAATTATGCAGTTTTAAATAACAGTGTTTCAAGATTAATCCAAGGAATAGAAATTATTACCATTTCTGCTTCTTCATTTATTTATTTGTTTTTGTTTATTAGAAGTTTGCTTCATAACTACATGGTTTTGAGTTTAGTCCCACTGGGTGACACTTTGGGCGTCTTCTGCTATAACCCCGAGCCAACAAAAACTCTCTGGGTGTAAGTGGCAGAGAGAAACAAAAAGAAGCCTGTCTTATATGCTTGCATATATATGTTTGTCTCTCCTTGCCTAGACATTACATGATAGTTATAAATGTGTGTCGCCATCATGCAACTTGGTTGTCCTTCATTTCCAATCTTCTTGGAAACAGGTGAAAGTTGGTGACAGGAAAAGTATCCAGATGATGCTTCTTGTTGGGGTAAATGTCTTCATAGCTCAATGAACATTTTGTCAACTGCTAATCACCTCAATTAAACAAGCAGCTGTGGAATCTTTTATAAGCCAGGAAAACTCTAAGGTGAAGTTCTTGCGCATATCGCTAGCAACGTTGTTCTTGTAATAATTAATTATAGAAGGTAGTGATATAAATTAATTAGCAAAAATGGTATAACGATGGACTAAATGCCTATTTGTAGTTAGTTTTATCCATCTACATTCGGAGTTAAAATCTTGTCCCTTCTCTCTCCAAACTGAAACTGTACAATGTTGAAGTAGTAGTTGCTTAGTCAAGATAGAATTAACTAAATTTATACACACCAGCAAATTTACTGGTTACTGTTCTTACATACCAAACTATGGTTCTGTTAGGGCAGCAAAGGATGAATTCGGTATTCATGGCTGATGATGCGTAACAATGCAAAAACACTGGTGTCCCATGACCCAATATCATTGTTCATAATGCAGTGTGTTTTCACATGTTGTATATGAGGAGAAATTTCTCCTGAGGCTATTTCCACAGTGAAAGGTCTTCCCACATTCAAGTGTACACAAGGTATTCAACACATATGTATGTATGTGTGTGTGTGTGGAAGTAGATGGGTTAGTGGTTAGGATGTTGGACTCATGCTCATAAGATTGTGGTTTCAATTCCTGGATCAGATGATGCATTGTGTTCTTGGGCAAAACTCTTCATTTCTCGTTGCTGGCAAAAGTGAGTAATCCTATGATGGCCCAGCATCCCACCTAGCAGGAAATATATGCACAACAGAAAACAACAAACCAGACCTATGACTCATAGTATGAATCAGTATGACTCAACAAGGATCTTTATCCTATATATATATACTAGCAGAGATACCCAGCATTGCATGTGTTACATGCAATTGAAGAATTAGACTTTTCTGTTATATTTTCTGTAATGAACTGGAATATCTGTTTCGAATTTCATCAAAATTGCAGATAAGGGTTATTTCCCTCTTTACACACCCTAAAAAAAATTGTAATCGTGCCACATGTATCCTATACTACTGATTTTTATGTGCATATTCCAAAATTCCAGTCTTATTGAACCTGTTAAAAGGATTTTGCACCTGAAAAATGAAGGTCATGGAGCTCTAAAATGTGAGAGTTAAGGCCCCTGTTGGGGGTGGGTGTCTTAATGTCAAGCAGAGAAGTTGAATTGTTGAGAATCTTTTTAACTTGGGTCTTATATCTATTGTTTGAATTTCTTTGAAATAGGAAATATACAGGTACAACAGAAACAGGAGGAAAGAGTGAGAGAAAGTTGTGGTGAAAGAGTACAGCAGGGTTCGCCACTACCCCCTGCCGGAGCTGTCTGGGAATCGAAACTGTGATCCCATGACTGTCTGTCTGCTGCCCTAACCAATGGGCCATTGAACCTCCACACACACACACACACACACACACACACACACACACACACACACACATATATATGAGTTAATAAAAGACTTACTTGTAGAGTATGATGTATCATTTCAGCCAATTTGGAAGATAGACAATATTGCCACAAACATAATATTTTTCAATCTAAATTTCAATGTACCTCTGTAGTGGTGGCTAGTTTCCTGTATCATTATAAATATTATTGCTTTTCAGCCATCCCACTTAGGCTTAATTCTTTCATCCAGACAAGAAACAATTTTGTTTATATATATATATATATATATATATATATATATCACCCTGCAAAACTATCATCATCATTATCATCATTTAATGACTGTTGCCCATGCTGGCATGGGCTGGATGATTTGACTAGAGCTGGCATGCTGGGGAGCTGGTTTCTATGGCTGGATGCCCTTCCTAATGCCAACCACTTTACATGGTATGCTGGGTGCTTTTATGTGGCTCTTCTGCTGTGGAGTGCAGGTCTTCTTGAGTACATCAAGGTGTCAGGCATCTGGGTCCTTTGTCATCTCATCTGAAAGGTTCAGTAATCAGAGGCTGTTCTTCAGTACTTCATCTGATATATACCTTATTAATTAGTTGTTTGTTAAGGTTATAAAGTATCTGTTTTTTACATACACTGAGTTGTTGCTTTAACTGAATCAGTTAACCAAACTCAACAAGTTAGGTTTCCGTAAGAAGCCTACGAAACTTTAAGTTGCATGGAGCCAAATCAAATTGTTTTAAATAATCTATGGAACTCCTACTAAACGTCTTGAGTGCCTCTTTCTTTCATTTGTCCACTCACCTGCGTATATGTGTGTGTGTGTGTATCTATCTATTTGTCTATCTATTTATCTATCTATCTATCTATATATATATATATATATATATATATATATTTTATCAAGTCCTTCCTGACCTTGTCTGTGTTGTGGCCATATTTAAAACAATTATAAAGAATACAGAGACTGGCTCATCTCCAAACTTTTCTTTTAATTTTACAGTTGGTCACAGAGCATAATTAGTTCAATATATATTACAAGTTAGTCAGTTGCTCCACAGAACTTTGGAATCTACTCCATCTGTTCAAAAGATTTAATGATTTTCCAAGCACTTTTATCCTTTTAGACTATACTTACAAGAAAACATCAAAAGTTAAAATATGATATTGGTTTCTTTGTGGATACACTTGTTATTTTCCACTCTTATAATTCTTTTAACTGCATGTTCATCAGGGTATTAATATTTCATTATGTAGCATGGTAAATGGAAACCACATATCGTTTTGGTTGTTGTCAATTTCAGAGATTTTACGGTAACGAAAAATTGCTCAAAGCATCATATCACATCCTGTCATATGTAGTAATGTTATGGGAAGTTTAGTTTTCCATTTTTATAATCCTCTAACCTATGGATATTTTTATTACAAAATACCTCTTTACTAACACACCATCAACATTTCAAAATACACTTGTTTCATGTTTGAAATGTATATAATTTTTGCTGTAGAATGAAACTTGGCAACGTGGTGTGGGTATCATACCTATAGTAGTTTCACATTCATTAGAGTGTATTTAATTGCAGTTGCTATGATGAGTAGAAGCAGCTCATAACCATATGAACATAAGCTCTTTTTTTTTTTTTTTAAAGTTCTGAAAGTTTAATACCCATGACATACTGCTGAGAGCTTCGTGTGTATCTCTTGTGTTTCTTTCCATGAACTTTTATACTTTTTATATTAAATGTAAGAATATACTTTGGTGTATACATAAATATGACTACATGCTGTATGTGAATGTTATCCCTGACTCCGAAGAGGCATTTCTGTCAGTGTGAAACCATTCTCTTTATTACACAGAATCCATAGAAAGTTTAGAAGAGAATATGTTTTGGTTTTTAGCTGCCTCAAGAAGGGAAAGTTTTTGATAGAATAAATATCATTAATATAGAGAATCAGTTGGGAGAGAGGCATTGTATTTAAGAAATTATTAATATTAGTATTCTATATTGATGCTACTATTATTGGTGAGCTGATAGAATCGTTAGCATACTGGGCAAGATGCTTTAGCATGTTTTCTATGATTAGATGCCCTTCCTAATGCCAACCACCTTACAATGGGTACTAAATGCTCTCTTTTGTGCCACCAGCAGTAGTGAGGTTGCCAACTTGCAAGACAGGAAAAGAATAGTAAGAAAGGAAAAAGAAACAGTAACAGTTGATGGTAACTGCTAGTTTAGTGTCCTGAAGTTGTATTTTTCTGCTGTTTTTTCTTTGTCTTTCTATTTCTCTTGGAAATAGACTTGTTCTGTTCCATACTGTTAGTGTTATTATTGTTATTCCTTTTACATCGAACAAGATTGAAGACTAGAGTTCCCCCTTGTACTTCTACATTTATTCAATTCAAATTTCCCCTCAAAACTAAAATAAGGACGGAGAAGAGAATTTATTTCCAAAGGTCCGTGAAAAGGTTTGAATTGCTGCAACTGCAGGAACCAAATTTTTGGTTTTGTCTCCTAATTAGCAGAAGAGTCAAAATCAGGCATTGATAGCAAATAGATATATGGGAGCCTGTATGTGGTCGCTTGACATGCAAAAAAGAGCAGTCAAATCTCCTTTCTGTCACACTTTGCTATCTTAGAAATGAAGAACATAACCATACAGTTAGGAATTGTTTCCCTTCATCATAGCAATAGCAGCCAGAACTAATTACTTTAATGTGAGTTAAAAAAGGTGAAGAACTACAATGTGCTACTCATACCTTGTTTCCAAGTTTCAAGCAGTCTTGGAGTCATTTTATCTAAAGAAAAACAATGGTGGGATGGTCACAACTGGAACGTCTTTGATCATAGGTCTGTTAGATCAGAGTTGACCTGGGGCAAAACAACTGCAACAACAACAGCATTTATAACTTTATATTTCACATGTTTTATTACCTCCACCTTAGCGAAGGTTGGAGGTATTGTTTTCAGATGTGTTTGTTTATTTGTTTGTCCATGGACAAGATATCTCAAGGACTGCTGGATGGATTCAGATAAAACTTTCAGGGATGTTTGACCTCATGACTGGCATGAACTGATTATATTTTGGGATCGATCAGGCACCAGACAAGGATTCTGGATTATTTTTCCTGTTTTTTTACTTGATTTTTGAGAGTGGTCAGGTTCATTTTCAGTATTCCCATTTGTGAGAGCAGTCGAGTTTATTTCAGATATTCTCATTTTAAAAATCATTCTTGGCTAATCGTTGAGAGGACATCAGTGTTACCTTGGCGGAGGTTTGCACTCTCTACTCTTGTTTTATTATATTTTTGTACACATTTTTTATAGTTATCATTGCTTTTAATCTCATGCCATTATATTGAATAAAGAAATAAAGTTTTGTTATTTAGTAATTCCAGTCAGCACATCACGCATTTGCCACTAGGAATCAGAAAAGCATAAGTGATGCTATTTATTTTACCTTTATATTTCTCCTTGTGAATCCAAGACTTAGCAATGTAACCCTTTCCTCCATAGATAAATAATATTTCTAATTTTGGGACAAGGCCAGTAACTTTGAGGAGAAGGGGAGTCGGTTACATCAACCCTAGTGTTCAACTGGTATTTATTTTATCAACCCCAAAAGGGTGAAAGGCAAAAGTCGACTTTGACAAGATTTGAACTCTGAATGTGAAGAGTCAGAAGAATCACCACAAAGCATTTTGTCTGGTGTAGTAATGATTCTGCTAAGTCACCACTTTAGATAAAGAAACAATAAACCCATCAATAAATCTGGCAATTTGCAAATTTTGAAGTAGGAATATTAGAATATTTTAACTGTTGATTTTCTCTTTTGCCAATTCCTTTGCTCTAAATATTAGATAATAACAACTATTCAGCACTAAATTTAATTTTTTGCAAAAATAACTACTGAGTTCTCGTTTTGATTTCTACTTCCCTGATATTCTATACAGTTTGACTACATTTGAGAGTTACATTGTCACTGCGATGTTTATGCTAACATCACGGCAGTGGTTTGAAGAAAAACATCTGTTGTGACTGTGGGACAAACCTAAACAACATATTCACCTTACAACAGCTGCACTTAACACCACAAGCAAAAAAAAAAAATTAAGATCACTGTGAAAAAAATTATCATTACTGTCTGGCCATAGATAAGCAAAGATTTACTTCATTTTTATTGGAAATAATACTTTTTGCTTAGTTGTTTTCTTTCTTTTTTTTATATATATAAAATTTCAATGTTGTTTTGTATTTTCTTTTTCTTTTCCATTCCAGCCTTGAAAAAGATATCCTACTTTTGAAACAACAGAACAATGTCTTACATTCATCTTCTGCCAGTATGCACACAAGCCATTCCACAAGCCCCACCCCAACATCATTGAACTCCTATCAGGATGGTTCCACTCTCAACGACCCTAATGCCCAGGTATATACAAACGAGTCTTGCTTCATATGTATTTCAACATCACCATTGCATCAACTTCCAATCTTCCTCTTTATAGATTTATATCTTTGCCAAACTTATAGATGAGCTGATTCTTTCAGAATTGCAGCTGGCTTCTGATTAGAATGTATCTGGGGAGATTTAGGGAGCAATCTATCTTAGCAAAGGCTTACTTTTTAAATTTTTTCTTTTTTTCTTTTTCATTTTTCAGAGTAAGAGAGGTGAAGCAGGAGTGAATGTAAAAATTATTAATACTAGCTTCTTAGATGTCAGACTGTATAACTAATCAACTGCTTGATATTCACATGGTAAATAATTGGTAGCTTGCTTTCATAGATGTGCCAAGAGGAAAGCTGATGGTTTCTTTTAAGTAGATCAGATTTATAAGTTGGAATTTTGGGTTAGTTACTAATCTGGATGATAGCTCTGTCGTCTGTAGCTAATTATGGTGTAGTTGCTAAGGATTGGCTTAAAATATGGCAAGAGACTATTAGAGATCTGAAACTAAATATCAAAGAAACTTGATAATGACATATTTTTTAAACTAATCCAGTAAAGGAAGAAACTTGATTTCTTCAGACAAATTCAGAATGTGTTGTTGACATAAACTGTCAGCTCACTGATTTTAGTGAGTTGGTGGAGGGGCTTAAAAACTCACTTTACAATTGTATATCATCATCATCATCATCGTTGTCGGCGTCATTGAAGAAATCACCTACATCTCTACAGGCTGGTATAAATGAGATGGGTTTTCTTGGCCACGTTTAGCACCACCCATGCTTAGCTCAACACAAGATGTGTTACCTTCAATACAGCACAAGGAGCCACACCTCTCTCTCTCTCTCTCTCTCTCCTCCTTCGTGAAATATTACACAGAGGCTGTTTCAGGATATCCATACTCTGAGATATGTTATCTTTACTACACCACAGTCTACAGTTGTTGCGAGACTCTTTTTTTTTTTTACATACACTGTGCTTTTTATTTAAGAATATCCGTTTTCTTTTGCTAGGTTGCTTTTACAAGAGTAAGTTTTAAACATATTCAAACACACGTTTATGTTGATTTTGTTTAACAACATACCACTATAGGATTTACTGAAATAACATCCCAGCAACTGTAGGTTTAAGATACATTTTGAAAAATATTTACAAAACTAATGTATTAGCTATCAATATTTTTAAGTACTGTTTTAATTTATTTCTGATAAAAACAATTCCACTGTTGTTTAAATTAAATTAACACACTATTTCTTTGAACTTACATCAAAATCCATTTGCTTCTCATTTCATAATATCCATAAGAATATGCTGATAATAATACTTGATAAAATTTGCCTAATATCCATATCGTCATATGCTGATAATTACGTTTGATAAAACTTTTATTCGTTTACCCTAAGTTTGATTTCACCTACACCCCACAACGATATGGTGAAGATTTTTGCCAGTACAACACTGACACAAAAATAGTATCTCTATCAGACGACACTGGCAGATCAGAGAAAAACATATTACTTTGATAAAATGATTTGTTTGCAGATAACAATTTATTTATTTGTTTATTCATTTATTTTAGAACAGACTCAGAAAAATCCTTCTAAATTTTAACAAATTAACTATTGTTTTACTTTATATCAGGAGAGAGAGAGATGTATAAATAGATAAATATGTTGATACATGTGATAATGGATGTTCTTATTTGTAACTAAATATTGAGCATTATTCTCCTGCCTTGCTTGTCAATTTGACAAATATTTTATCTTCTACAATGTTATATTTTCTATCCTTTATGTGTGTGTGTGTGTGTGTGTGTGTGTGTGTTTCCATCCTTTAAACTTTTATCATTATTTGATATGTCACTGAATCTCTACCTCATGACTCACAACGTCTTGTCTCACTGCATGCACGTAATAAATTGCATCTTTGAACCTTTGTTGTTGTTGTCATTGTCAGCATCATCACTGCTACAGCTGCCATTTTTGTTGCTGTTCAGAGCTGAGATCTACCAGGAGCCACCATTGTTGTAGCAACAGAAGGTCAACTTTATCTTTTCATCTTTGCAGGATTGATAAAAATAAGTGCTAGCTGAGAACTGAGGTTAATCTAATTGACTGTATCCACCTCCTTTAATACTCATCAGAAGGAACACTACTCATAGCCTGTGTAGTCCTTCCTTAATTGGCAGGGTGACTTACAAAGAGCTGCTATTCTGGACATAATGGCTTTAGTAAAATATTTATAGTAAGGGATTTGAGGGATGAGGGACAAGAGATGGAAAGACAGGTGTATTAGGCAGGCTTAGGTGGGAGCAGTACACAACTTACTAGCATCATGAATCGTTGTTGCTGCAATAAAAGGTACAACAGTAGGACACATCATGTTGGTGATTCATCTATTGTTGTGTGTTGGTGAGTGAAAAGTGTATGGAGCAAAAACTATCAGTTAGATGGCCTTTTGAGTGGGGGATGGGATTATCATAGCTGAGTGGTTAGGGCATTAAGGGATCATCATTATAAAGTTATGGTTTCAATTCCTAGACCAGATGGTGTGTTGTGTCCTTGAGCAAGACATTTCAGTTCTTGTTGCCTCAGTTCACCCTACTGAAAATGAGAACTGGTTAGGTGCTGGTGTAGCCCTCACTCTTTGTCCAGCTATCACATCTTGGATGTTCTACTGGGACAAAGGCAACAGGACTGACAGGGTATATGTCTGCTTGCAATTACATTATATTATTTATTTAACCCTTTAGCATTCAGATCAATCCATCAACTGTACTGCTTAATGTATCTACATTGTTTCAAATTAATCATGTATTATCTCATAGCTTCATGATTTTGATGATGTGGTTGTTTATGTTTAGAGTGACATTGTAAGGTAGGTGTGAGAGGCCAGATCTGGCCAGTTTGACCATAAAACAAATCAAATACTTGGGCCGGATATGGCCTGTTTGAATGCTAAAGGGTTAAGCCCTTTGCTCCATATGGAACATTAGCCATCAATGCCTTGTCTCCACTGTCCTAAACTCTGGGCTGTCTTTTCTACTTCTTTCCAGTTGAATCCCAGTCTTTTCAACTCTGCCTCAGTATCTCAATATTTTTAGTGTGTCCTCTCTACCACCTCTCTTGCAGGTTCATATATTTCCCTGAGGGAAGGCCCCTTTCCCAGGTCTTGCTGGTTTTCTATTGTCATTAATGCTTCTGTAACATTGCCTTTTTTCTAAGGTAGGAGTGTTGACTCCTGCACAAACCTATTTTTACCTCTGTGAAGAGGTGGTCCTCAGGGTTGTTCAGACACATAGGCAGCTAAAACAGTAAGCAAAAGCATGCCACATAATACTACCTAAATGTTAGATACACTTGCAAAATATGGCTATGTTTCTTGTCTTTGTGTGTGTGTGTGTGTGTGTAATAATCACACTGTTCTAAATATGTGAGCAATACTCTGGGATGAACTTGTGCCCAGCAGATAATCTAAATACATTACTGGCCCTGAGAAAAAAAGGCATTTTTTACTGTTATAGACATGTGGTTGCTATAGAAACTCATCAGAGATTTTTGAAGTCTAAAATTTAATAAAGTTTGTGATGGTTTTGTTGTATATTGCTCATGAATAATAAAGATATGGTGTTATTGGAGTTTCTTTTATGTGTGATGACGGTGGCAGTGGCAGCAGCAGAAGTGGCTGCTGTTGGTTTTTTTCTCTGGATGCTGATAAATGAGGCTAGGTTGTGGTCCCTTTTGGGATTACGAGATTGTTGTTCATAGGAAGCAGTGCATATCTGGAGTGAGATGTGTCTACATCACATAGTTTCAGTTTTTATGAATAACTATGTCATAAATCATTTGCAATATTTTCTTTCATCATCCTCATTATGTTGCTTGAGATGTAAAACAATAAATGTTCTGGGGTTTTGTTTTTTTTGTTAAAATTATTATTAAATTTTCAATAGCTGCATGGGATAATATTCTATTACACAACTATGTGCGCTCGTGTTTTTAATGTTTGTGCAGCATTGTTTTGAATGGGGATAGAACTGTGTTTGCAACTTTTAAAAAAATTATCACCACCACCACCACCATTATTATTATTATTATTACTTTTTTTTTTCCTCTTTCAAATTTGCTTCCATTTCTTGCCGAGTGTCTTCCCGACTCCTAGGGCAAAGAAACTCATAGTACACACCGGTAGGCCATCAAACCAAACTCAATAGTTCGTTCATTTTTTTTTTTTTTTTTAAGTTAAATTAAAATACATGGGTAGTAATAATTCTCACATCGACAATGCTCTTCTCAATACGTGTGATGTACCAGTTAAGACAATCTTTTGCACTTCTTGCAGGGATGGTAAGCCAGGGATCATTCTCATATAATTTTCGGTTCCCTTCTTGATCATTCCTAGTGCTCCTATGATCACTGGTATTGTAACCGCCTTGAGATGCCACATTTTCTCAATTTCAATGAGTAGGTCTTTATATTTTCTGAACTTGTCAAACTCTTTCGCTGAGATGTTATGATCACAGGGGATGCTCATGTCGATCAATAAGCAAACTTTATTGTTTTGGTCTTTCACAACAATATCTGGTTTATTGGCCTTGATGGTTCGGTCTGTATGTACTGGAAAGTCCCACAGAATGGTTACATTTTCTCCTTCAGTTACAGCCTCAGGGTGGTGATTATACCACTTGTCAGCAGTTTTGATATTGTAATGCCGACTTATTAGCCAGTGTAGATATTGGCCAACTCTGTCATGTCTTAATTTATACTCCACTGGTGCTAAGACTTTACATCCAGAGATTAGGTGGTCCACTGTTTCAATCATGTCGTTGCAGAATCGGCATTTTGGGTCTGCTCCATTTTTCATCACATTGGCCTGGTAGTTCCGGGTTAATAGGCTTTGATCTTGAGCAGCCAGGATGAAACCTTCGCTTTCTGCTTTTAGCCCTGAGCTCCGTAGCCACTGATGGGTTTGCTTCTGGTCAACATCAGCTTGTTTGCTGCGGGCCACATATTTGCCGTGCAGAGGTTTCTCCTCCCACCTATCAGCCAATTGCTTGTGCACATTATTATTATTATTATTATAATTATTATAATAATAATATGTTTGACTTTTGCTTTATGTCTGTACAAGTTGGCTCCAAGTCTCACCCAGAGACCTCAAGAGACAACAGGTTGGAAGTGCTGAGCAAAATGCTTAGCAACATTTCACCTGGCTTTACGTTCTGAATTCAAATTCTGCTGGGGTCGATTTTGCCTTTTATCCATTCAGGGTCGATAAAATAAGTACCAGTAGAACACTGGAGGCGATGTAATCGACTTGACCCCTCACCTCAAATTACTGGCTTTGTGTCAAAATTTGAAAGTAATTATAAAGGGACAGTAGGTTTGCAGAAGTGGACGGTGATGGACTTGTTTTTTATTGCAAAGTTTTTTTGTCTCTACATTCTGAGTTCAAATTGAGTATGGGTGAATCTTGACTTTCTTTCTACCAGGGGTTGATAAAATAAGAAATAATCATATGTCGGTGCAGGAGTGGTTGTGTGGTAAGTAGCTTGCTTACCAACCACATGGTTCCAGGTTCAGTCCCACTGCATGGCACCTTGGGCAAGTGTCTTCTACTATAGCCTCAAGCTGACCAAAGCCTTGTGAGTGGATTTGGTAGATGGAAACTGAAAGAAGCCTGTTGTATATATATATATTATGTGTGTATGTGTTTGTATATCTATGTTTGTCTCCCCCACCATTGCTTGACAACTGATGTTGATGTGTTTACGTCCCCGTAACAAAGCAGTTCAGCAAAAGAGACTGATAGAATAAGTACTAAGCTTACAAAGAATAAGTCCTGGGGTTGATTTGTTCAACTAAAGGCGGTGCTCCAGCATGGCCACCACAGTCAAATGACTGAAACAAATAAAAGAATAAAAAAAATCCCACACAAACTAATCAACAGCCCCCCCCCATCTTTTTTTTTAAACTTGGTCTTGTGTTAAGTCAAAAGATATTCTTATAATTTGATGTTAAATTATAAACTAAATGTTTTTATGTTTAATTTCAGGAAAGATCTCGTCCCTGCTCTCGATGTAGCCAGTCATCAAGTGTATTAAGTAATTCCCCAAAGACAGACAAACTGAGGGGTCATAAACTATCAGGATATTCCTACTCTCCTAACCACAATAACAACAACCACAATAACAATAACAACAACAACAATAACAACAGCAGTAATGATGTTCACAGCATTACTCCTGTGATTAATAAACTCGCTGATAGCCCCACATCTCCCAGTCGGTTTCGTGCCTCCAAGTATGCTACAACACAGCCCAATTCATCAACAGAACCATCCCCTAAAACCTTACACAATGGCATTATCACACAAGCAATTATTCATCATCCTCCTGATTCACGGCCAAACTCTACTGACCTCCCACCTGAATCTCCCACCAGCCTCTGTGATGTTCCGGCTGACGTATGTTCTCTTACTGAGTCCTCTTCTTCGGATCGACCAAGTGAAGAATTGACCGATGACGGTCATAAACGAAAGGATTCTTTACCAGAAATTGTATCAAAGCCAATACCACATTTGCCAAAATCTAAGTAAGTTGCTATCAAATATTTGTTATAATTCTAATTAAGAGCTGTTATTAATTGCTTGCCAAATCTTGAGTTGTTCTCAATAATACTCATAAATACTTTTCACCATCATCATCATCATCATCATTATTATTGGTGAAGGCACATGACCTAGTGGTTAGGATGTTGCACTCATGATTGCAACAAGGTTGAGAGCCATATCAGGCTTCATTGTCTTCTTTGGCATGGTTTCCACAGTTGGATGCCTTTCTTAATGCCAACCACTTTACAAAGTGTATTGAGTGCTTTTTACATGGCACCACCATATATATATATATATATATATATATATATATATATATATATATATATATATATATATATATATATATTATATATATATATATATATATATATATATATATTATATATATATATATATGTATATATATATGTGTGTGTGTGTATGTGTATATATCTATATATATTATCTGAAATGTACAGTATTATATATCCATAACAGCTGATCTTACCAATCAATTTCACACAAGGAATACAATGGAGTGTTAGGTAACAGTCTGATTATATAACCTTACACTCGTCAGAGTTAGCCAATATGGAAAGGAAAATAGTGGCTACTCTTTTTGGTGACTACTCTATATTGTCAGAGGTGGATTAACACAACCAGTTTGTGGTTACTATGGAAAAGGTGGTGAAATGGTATGCTGTGATCTTGAAGTGTTTGTAAGGAACGTGTGCATTAAGTGTGGTACTCATGTAGGGATGTGTGATATGTGTAGTGATGTCATGTGCATAATTTTTTTCCGGGGGTGTAGGTGTATATAGTTGTTTGTTTGTCTGTTTTCTTTCTGTATTGGTTAAGATCAAGGAGGGTTTTATGTTAGTGTGCAGTGTGTAATATATGTGTGGAGATACAATGTGTGTGAAGGGGTATATGTTGGGGGTGGTAGGAGACAATCTATTTTGTTGGGTGTGCATGTGTGTACATGGGTGCATTAGTGTGTGCTTTGGTCAAACTCTTTGCTGGGCCCAAGGGCATTGTTGGAAGGTCAAGGCTGGGGACCTGTAGTTGCAGTCATGGTGGGGCCTGCAGGTCTGATAGGATTACTTCCTTTCATGTGGGCAAGGATGAAACCTGCTATCCGGGTACCCTTTAAAATTGCTCTCTTCTCAGCCAGGCACAACCTGCACTTTATGCTGTACTCTGTGGCATTTTCTTTCAAAGACCAAACATGCTAGGTTAGGGTTGTGACATTACGTCACTCCAGGATGTTGAAGGAGGACTTGTGGTCATTAAAGTGGGTTCTGAATAGTCTTCTGTTGCCCCCACAAACTTCTGCACACTAGGTTGCTCATTGGGTCCTATGGCTGTTACCTCTGCTTTGTATACAACTGTTTCTGTATTACAGTGTCTGTTTAATGGACAAATTGTGTTACTCCTGCATGAGCATCCTGCCTCTGCTTCAGGTTTAGGCCTACCTACTAAAATCTTTTTTACACTAGGTTCACAGCTAAAGGATATTCTCAGGGTATGTCTATTAAATATTTTGTTGAATCTATTAGTATGGGGGAAGTGTTTATAAACTAAACTAAAGAAATCTTACCTTCTCTGGTCTTAACATTTAAATAGAAGGGTGGTTTGAACCACAGCACTTTCTGATGGTGCTTTCTCTTGATGGGGTTAAAGTCTGGCATGTAACTAATACTATCCTTGAAACCGCTGGCAGCCAGAGCCCAGTTGCAGTACGGAGCAATAACATCCAAGATCTCTTTGCTTGAAGACCAGCTGGAGATTCTCCTGCTGACAACCTTAACCAGGTTTCTGAACACTATGGCTGGATGGCAGGAACCTGTGTCAATGTATGAAAGCTTCTCATTTGGTTTCCTAAAGGGTCTATAGGCACTAGATTCTAGATCCAGGGTCACATCAAGGAAATCTACTGTTTTCAGGTTGGTTCCTATTGTGACCTTCAGTCCAAGAGAGTTCATGGTGAGGTTCTTTCTGAGCCTATCTAGTATCTGGCCATTAGCCCCTCTTGATATTGCCAGCACAGCATCTCTGTAGAGGCCAAAGCAAGTTGAAGGGAATTTCTTTTTTAGTATATCTAGGATGAAGAGACCAATCAGGTCACATACATCAGCACTGTCGAAGGCACCCATCCATCCATCTATTTTTATTTATTTATTTATTTATATAAAGCTGAAATATTCAACATTTTAACTTATGTTATATCTCTCAAAATTGGTAAATTCTTATGAAGTAAACAACATGCAATTTCACTGGTAAGAACAGGCTTCTAAAATGGATGAAGAATTTTAAAAGATTGCTTTAGTATGATGGTAAAATGTCTGTCATTTACAGAAGATATCAAGTCCCACAAGCAGCCTTTGATTTTTTTTCTATCCAAGGGGCTTCAATATATTTATACTATTATCTACAGCTTTATCTACTTAAAGTTCCCTTCTTAAAAATTATTTATTTCACATCTGTCAAAGTTTCTATATTCTTATGATGTAAACAATATACAATTTTTGTTGGTAAGAACAAAGCTTCTGAAATAGATGGAAAAAATTCAAAGAATTGCTTTGGTTTCATGGTAGTGCACCTGTCATGTTTATGGAAGATGTAAGTTTGGTTCCCAGCTGCATCCTTCAACTTTTCCACCCAGGACTTTTTTTTAACCAATTTATCTACATGCTATTATTTATAGCATTATCTGCTTCAAGTTACACCATTAAAACTGATTATTTTTATTTTATATTTTTTTCAGTGCAACGGTTTCCAAAGAAGTGCAATGTCTTCTGTCACCTTCCATAGAAGACGAAGACAATTGTAAGTTGTTGAAACACTTCTGTTTTCCTCACTCAACACATCTATATTTCCTTTGTTATTAGCATAAACTAACATAAAATTTAGATAAAGTATGATCATGGTATCTTGTAATATTTAACTGATCTGTAAATTTCACGTTGATGTTGCAATTTCTTGCTTTAAGTTCTTATAGGAAGAATTTGATATAAAACTCTTTCAACACAGCAACATAGATATCATGCTATGAAACGTGGTTATGTCGAGTCATATCTAATATGTTTGTGTATGAAAGACCATACACTGCATGAGTTGTCTTGAGAGAAAAAAATTTTCCTTTAGGACAATATGGGTGTAAACACACCACTGGACCATGAATGACGTCACCAGACTGTAGGACAATAAGGTAAATGAGAGCTGGTCACACTTAATAGCAAATGCTACATTTACTGATGTGCAAAAAGCTTTGTCCAGCTGGAATATATTATCAATCAGAGGTGCACTGGGCTGCATTGAAGGAAATACATTCAGACATTTCAAATGTGACTGCACATAATTATATTTCATCCAACACTGCTTAGTACACTTCTAATTAATTCATTCCAGCTAAACAAAGCTTTGTAACTCTTAAACAAGCAATATGGAGATAGTTTTAAATGTACTAATTATAGCAATTTGGTCTGTTTGGGACATTATTGTTATTTCTACCTGAGTGAAATAGTAAATGAAATTCAAATTTAAAAAGGCTTATCTTCCATTGTACTTGATTTTTTTGTTATTGTTTGACTTATGATTCATAATTTTCTTTATTAATTTCAGATAGTCAATCAAGTCAAAAGTTAGCTGAAAATCTTGCTGAGGCTTTACAAGAAATTGAAATATTAAAAAGAAAGATAAAAGAATTAGAAGTAAGTTTGCTTGTTTGAAACTCCTGTTATTATCGATGCCCGACCCCCAACCCCCTTGGTATGATAGCACCATTATTGTTATCACTTACAGAAGGTTGTCTTTAAATTGATCACTGACCAGTGATGGTCAAGGTTTTAGGTACAGGAGTGGATGTAGTTAAAAAGCTTGCTTTGCAACCTTGTGGATTCAGGTTCAGTTCCACTACATGGCACCTTGGCTAAATGTCTTCTACTATAGCCTGAAGCCGACCAATACCTTGTGAGTGAATTTGGTTGATGGAAATTGTGTGGAAGCCTGCTGTATATCATCATCATTGTTTAACGTCTGCTTTCCATGCCGGCATGGGTTGGACTGTTTGACATGGAGCTGGCTAGCTGGGAGCTTTCCAGACTCTGTCTGTTGTGGCATGGTTTCTACGGCTTATATATATGTATATGTATATGTGGAGGCGCAATGGCCCAGTGGCGCAGTCATAGGATCGTGGTTTCGATTCCCAGATCGGGCGTTGTGAGTGTTTATTGAGCGAAAACACCTAAAGCTCCAAGAGGCTCTGGCAGGGGGTGGTGGCGATCCCTGCTGTACTCTTTCGCCACAACTTTCTCTCACTCTTTCTTCTGTTGGCCTGCTCGTTTAGCCAGCGGAGTGGTGTCATCTGAAGGCTAAAACAGTGTGAAGCGCATTGTGACCAGCGATGTGTAGCAACATCTGATAGCCTGGTCAGTCATGGTGATATATATATATATATATATATAAAGTATGTGTGTGTCTGATTTTTGTTTGTGTTTGTCCTCCCACCACCATTTGACAACTGGTATTGGTTTGTAAACTTAGCAGTTTGGTAAAGGAGACTGAAAGAATAGCCACCAAACCTTAAAAGAAGTACTAGAGTGGGGTCAATTTGTTCAATTAAATCCTTTGAAGTCATGCTCCAGCATGGCCACAGTCTAATGAACGAAACAAGTAAAAATAAAAAGAAAGGGAAAAGAAGAGTTTTATTTGTTGCAAGCTTAATAACGTCCTCTGCCATTTGCATTTGTATCTCTCTCCAGACGAATCAACTCTCATCTCAACCAGCAGAGCAGCCTTCATTTATCACCTCACCACCGCCAGCTGCTGTCCAAATTGTACAACCCATTCCCAGTATGTCAGTTCCCATCAAAGATTCTCAGGAGGAGCCTGATGTGATGATTGTCAAAGGAAGAGTAAAAGAACAAGTGAAGATTTTTGGACGTCAGTGCTCTCCTTTGCAATCTCAGCAAGATTTGACTTCCACCCCAAGTTTGGTAAATGGGTAAGTGATAAAACTTAAAGAGATGTTGATGATAATAATAATAATAATAATAATAAATAATAATAAGAGCATCATCGCTGTGAAAACAACATCCATTCATGAATTTATTTATTTATTAATTTTTTAAATATATATTTTATCTGCGAATTTGCGTGTGTAATCTGGGAATGCTTACAATGAGCTTCTCTGCCCTAGGTGTATGGAAAACACTCATTGAGAAACGGAAGAAAATTTGAAGAAAGAAGGAATAATAATAATAATAATAATAATAGTAATAGTAATAATAATTTTGTCACAAGGGCAGCCATTTTGGGGAGGGTATGAGTCAATTTCATCAACCACCCCAGTGTTTCACTGGTGCTTAATTTATCAACCCTGAAAAGATGAGAGGCAAAGTTGACCTTGGTGGAATTTGAACTCATAACATAGCGACAGGCTAAATACTGCTAAGCATTTCGTCCAGCACACTAACGATTCTACCTGCTCACCACCTTAATAATAATAATAATAATAATAATAATAATAGTAATAGTAATAATAATAATGATAATGATAGTAGTAGTAGTAGTAGTAGTAGTAGTAGTAATTGTGATAAAGATATAATGAAAAGTAAGAAGGGATTCTAGCTTTTAACATCTCCAGAATCCTGGTCCAAAATTCCCAAAATTAGATTAAAATATTTATATCACTAAATAATTTATGTTGTTAGTTACCTTTAAAATAGTATCTCATGTTCTAGAATTTTCATGAGAGATTATCTTTTATCATTAAACTCTTGTTCTATAGTCAATTTTTAACCATGATCACTAACCCCTAGACATTAATATCTCAGGCTCTAGGACTCTTAGAGCTGGTTACCCAGTTTCCATGATGCATAATTTACCAATATCACTACATTCCTCCAAAAGGGACACTAGTATGTCCCTGGGTTGTTACTTATTTACAGTTGAGTAGACTGGAGCAATGCTAAATGAAGTGTTTTACTCAAGAATATAATGCACCACTTGGTTCAGGAATTGAAACCTCAATCTTGCTATTGTGAGTGCAACATCATAACCACCCTGCCACATGTCTTCACTTTTAAGGGTTACTTAATATGTTAACCATCATCTGTACTGCTAGTGGTTCATCACAAACTTCACATAACCACCATATTCACCACCAGTGATAAATTTTCATAATTTGAGAAAATATTTTATTTTCTATCTTCAGCATGGCTTCAAGGATATTTAAATAACATGAATGCTAAATGTTAAAGTCTATTTATGAAATAATTGTAAAACTGCCAAAAGATTGCATTTCCTTATAATTAAACAGTATGCTGTATGACTGCACAAAATGCATGGTGACACTGGAAGGTTCCAGTAACAGGCTATGGCAGTTAACGTGTTAAAAACCCAGTTTTAAACTGATATCCCTAACACCATGAATAAGCGGCAATGATGCTAAAAAAAAAAGTGTATTCCGAAGGGAGGTAACCTGCAGACAGGCTTGCATCTTTTACTTATTTTTCAATTATTTTGTTGTATTTTAGATCTCGAAAAGTTTGCCCTGCTGTTCCTAAGAAACCAGTGCGGAATCCATTTGCTTGTCCTTTGCCATTATGTAAATGTGAGTCTTGTATGCAGGCAGTTGCAACTGCTGGTTCTGATGGAAGATTGCCTACAACAGATCAACTGATTCGGTCCTACCCTGTGAGGTAGGTTCATAACAAATGTATTGAATAATAATAATAATAATAATAATAATAATAATATTAATAATAATAATATAATAATAATAATAATAGACGGTGACGGCGACGGCACAGAACAATGAAACCCAGCTGTAATTGGTTCTGACTTCAATTATCCATTATTTTCTCACCCATTACAATTATAGTAAACCAGACTCTTCTTGCTGAATATGCAATTAGAAACTCATCCTATAAACAGAATCATCTTTGAATAGTTTTATTGTTGAAGTTTTAATTTATTCTCCTCTTTATGTTATTCTATGAAAATCTTGAAATGAAAAAGTCCAAAAAATATGATTGTTTTTTTTTTCTTTTGTCTATTTTTGGCATTTCACAACACCAGGTGTGACATTTTCCAATGAATTGTATGAAAATAAAATATTTTATCCCTTACATGCCATAGAAATAGTATTAAATTAAAATTTCCATCTGTATATCATACTTAATGTATATACACCATTGAAAGGCAAATTCACTGCAGTATTTTTCCAGAAATAACATGTTAAAGATGTACTTTGTTTAAAAACAATACATATTGGAGAGGGAGACGAAAATTGACGCCAAATGCATTTTTGGCCACAGTGAGCTTTGTTGATGGCATTTACTCACAGCCAGCTGCATGCTAAAATGAGGTTTGTTGCCTCTGATATATAGGAAAACAGGGAAAAAACATTCACTAGTATTGCGGGGCCAAAATGCATCTAACATTGTTGTTTGCTGCTGCTGAAATGATTTGCATCTGCCTCCATCATATATTATGTTTATACAAACAGTGCGTCCATAAAAGATGTTATTTCTGCACAAATACTGCAGCAAATTTGCCTATTGAGATGTATTTACATTAAATAAGATATATAAATGACTCTTTCAAATTATTTTAAAATTTTCTTTTTTCTTTTTTTTCAGTCCAACGCTACATGTCCGATTAAATGACCATATTATGGTACGTGGAAACCGGACAGGACATATCCGTTACATTGGTCATCTTGATAAGATGGATTCAGCAAATACAGTGTTTATTGGTTTGGAACTTGATGCCCCAGGTAAAAGCTTTGCTCTTTTCTACCCCTTCTCTACTCTCAAAAGACTAGTTTGTGTGTGTGAGATAGAGAGAGAGAGAGTGTTTGGTGTAGGCATGGCAGTCAGATTAAAAACTGCTTTACAACCACATAGTGATAAATTGGCAGTGTTTGTGGAACATCAGACAAAATGCTTTGCAGGATTTATTCCAGCTGCTTTTTATATTCTGAATTCAAAACCTTCTGAAGCCAACTTCCAGAGCCAACAAATAATGTACTTGTCTTGAGCAGGGCCACCACAAAGTCTAGTTATTGTTGTGGTATGGTGGTTTGTGTGTCTTAAAGACCTTGAGAGTTTATGCCAGTAAAGTACAAGCTCCTGATAGAGCCTCCCATCTTCCATGCTGGACAGGTCAAAGTATAGTGGCCAGACTAATATTGACCACCTCTTCTCTAGCTGACACTCCTACTGAGAAGAAAAGAAAAGTTTCAAACACAACAACAATTGAAAAGTTGGGAGAAGAAGGCCTTCCTTTGAGGAAGACAGAATCATGAGTCAGAGCTGAAAAGGCTGGGAACTGGAGAGAAACATAAAAGACAGCCCTGAGCTGAGAACAATAGCAAAAGATTGTTGAGGTTGTATGATCCACAAAAGGAGCAAATGGGTTTACTCTTGTGGTATTTCCTCCAGCTATTTGTGTTCTGAGTTCAAATCCCACTCTGGCTCACTTCGGAGGGTTTAATCTGTCACTTGGTTTTATCGCCCCCACTTGACATCTTGGATACCTTTAATAGAGTTTGCTCTGCTGCAAACATTGATGCCAAATTTTATAGTCTGGGAATACTACTTTCCTTCCTCTCACCCACCCCCATCATTCTCAGAGACCTTGAAACAAAAACCCATGGGTATTGTCATTCTTTCCTGATTAAACAATATAAAATAAATCAGTTACAGGTTCAATCCCATTGCATAGTACCTAAGTGTCTTCTGTCAGTATATAAGAGTTCCCACAGACAGCCAGTCTTAAACTCCTCTGTGATGGCCTGCAGGACTACAATAAATAAGAGAGGACTGAGAACTGCACCTTGATGGATTCCTACCTTCACACTAAATTCATTTGCTGATTCTCACTTTACTTGTGGCATCCTTATACACGGCTTGTACAACCCTCACAAGCCAGTTTTCGACACTTAGTTTCCTCAGTGATGAGCAAATTTCTGAACATTGTACCTTGTCAAATGCTTTCTCTACGGAAGTTGTACAAATGCTAGCATTGTGTGTGTGTGTGCACATGTATGTTTGTGTCATTTTAAAAGACATGTAGTTCATAAAAAAGATATAACACTGCAAAAGAATGAAGCTCAGGTAAACTTAACCATTTAGTATATATAAAGATGAATAAAATATATATGAGAAAAATTACTGAGAGCAATATAACTGACTGAAAAAGAAGAGAAATCTGTGGTAGCAGTGCTCCAGCATGGGTCATTGAAACCAGTAGAAGCATATCAGTTCATAAAGTAAATTCTCTACCAATATATTTTGAATTTCATTCTGTTCAATGTCCCCATAATCTTTCTCTTTTTTTTTTCCAGTTGGGGTCAACGACGGCTTTTTCAGTGGAAAAAGATACTTTGAATGTCTAAAAGATTATGGTATGTTTGTCACCTTCAATGAGGTTGTTTGCTTGGTTAAAAAGGTAATTTGTCACAAGGTGGCTGCTGCTGCTGTTATATTCTTCTTTCTTTTCACTGTTTTCTTTCATTCACTCATTGTTTTCACTCCTTTCCCTAAGTGCCTCTCATTTATGGACCCATTGTATATCATCATCATCATTTAACAACAGTTTCCATGTTGGCATGGGTTGAACAGTGTGACAGGGCCTGGCAAGACCAGGAGCTGTGCCAGGTTTCATTGCCTGTTTTGGCATGGTCTCTACAGCTGAATGCTATTCCTCATGCCAACCACCTTACAAAGTTACCAGGTGCTTTTTATGTGGTAACAGCACAGGTGCTCCTTATGTGGTACCAGCACAGTTGCTTTTTACATGGCACCAGCATAGCTGTTTTTTATGTGGCACAAGCTCACAAAACAAGGATCTCTCAGCTGAGAAAGTGAGAGGAGTGGGAGAAATTATAAAAACAGTTTGTCAATGATTCTCTGTTACACCTCTTCCAAACATGTAATACATTCCCAGATGTGTGGCTGTGTGGTTGGGTAGTTTGTTTCCCACCATGTGATCTCAAGTTTAGTCCCACTGTGTGGCACCTTGGACAAGTGTCTTTTACTATAGCCTTGGACCAACCAAAGTTTTGAGTAAATTTGGTAGATGGAAACTGAAAGAAGCCTAATGTGTGTGTGTACTCTTGTCTTGGCATCTTGCAATGATTGTAAACAACCATCACCATCATACAAGTGATGTCGCTTGTTTTCAGTCTCCTGTGAGAAACATGTCTGGCAATATTCTGCAAAAACATATCAGGCTATAGGGAAATATTACCTTGCTTGGAGACAGGTGACGATTGGCAACAGGAAGAGAATATGGCTGTAGAAAATCTACCTAAAAAAATTCCATTTCACTGATGCAAGCAAGCATGAAAAGTGAACATTAAAATGATGATCACACACACACACACACACACAGCTACCTAAGTACCTAAAACACATATGTTCTTAAATTTCTTTATATTTAATGAAAATACAGTTTGAAATAGTTTCATGAGTTCAATTACTATACCAATTACACTGATTCCCTCTGTAAAAATATCATTCTATCATTCTTCTTACTCTGCCATTGATTTCTCCATTTATTGTAAACATAATGTTAATTTTTTGTTTTTAGGTTTCCAGTATTAAACAAGCTTTAGGTATGTCTGTTCCAAGCAAAGAAGCTTCTGAGCCCCTGTGCAATTCAGGCGCTGATATTTTGGACCAATTCTCGTGTAGAAAAACTAGAGTAAAAAATGACAGCAATGAGGTAGAGATTGAAGAGCAAGTAGCACTTTTAAGGTAAGAATCAATAATCTGACATCATTACTAAGAAACTAAGTTTGTTTTAGGAAATATCAAAAGTGATTTTCAGGAACCAAAAAGAAAAACCAAATAGACATATATGTTAAGTAGTTTTACACTGTAAGGAAGAAACAAAGAAGAGTTGAGAATTTAAAGGCAATATTAACAGCATTAGCAGCATGGTGAATGCATGAATAGAAAACAGAAACTAATAAAAGGGAATGCTTTTCAGCCAAAAGCAGGGTTATCAGTCAAGGGAGACAATGAGTAATACAGTATTGAATGAGTATGATGAAATGTTAAAGAAAGCAAAATAGGAGAGTTCTGTTTCTCAGCAGAGGAGAGCTTAGTCAAGGGAAATAATAAGTAAAAACTACGTGAATGGGTGATAGTGTACATTTTTTTTATCAAGAATGTTCCTTATACATGTCGGTAGATGAATATGAAAGATAGCTTAGAGCAGAGCGCTCTATTATCTCCCTTGACTTAACCTCTCTTCTGCTGAGAGACATAATTTCTCTTTGTTTACCTTGCTATTATACACTCCCCACCTGCTTACCTTATTGTCCCTCTTAACTGATAAACTTTTTTGGCTACAAGACACCATCACCTCCTACCGCTTTCATCAATCGTTTAGTCAGTCACTTAGTGAATTATTCTGCAACATTATAACACACATCTGGCTTAATCTGTAACATTACGACACACATTGCTTTCACAGAACTTGCTGACCAGTTTTTCTTGCCTGTCTCTTTCTGACTGTAAATTTATTGCCCTTTACTCGCCTTTTTTTTTTTTTTTTTGGTGGTGGTGGTAGGGAGGGATTCCTAAACAATATTTTGATATTTTGCTCAATGATGCTGATCTCATCTCCATATTATATAGAATTTGAACTTTTAGAAGTTATCAGAATTAAAAATA
>NC_043004.1:5811417-5908917 GCF_006345805.1 Octopus sinensis
AACTATTGCTAGAAATATATCAGAAAAGAATATTCAGAATTATTTCAGCTCCTAGAGTTTGCTAGAATTACATTCCTTCAAGTCTATTTATTTTTATCATTTTAGCCAGTGTTGCTGCTGTACAGATATTAACTTTAGTGATTCTAAATTACCCTCTTATAAATAATATTGAAATTACATTTACACTGGTCCCCCCACTCAGTTTAATAATCTATTAACTTCTGGCCTTTCTTTGTGTGGTGTTGGTGTCCTACTGTTCTTCATTTTACATTCAAAATCTGTCTGGCCAAAGGTAAGTTTTTGTTTCTTTCTCTCAAAACAATGGATGATAATTAGGACCAGATTCTTAATTCTTTAATTATCCCCAGAACCAATTCCCTCCCCCACCTTTTTTTTTTTTCACACTTTAAAAATTGTTTTTGATTCCGACAAAGCACAAAATGTGTTGCTAAAATGAAATACTTAATAAAAATTCAATATGTATTTTTTTTTTTTTCAATGAAAACAGAGCAAGTATATTTCAGTATCAGATGTTATTGTATAAAAAAAAAAACAAATGTCCTCTTATCGATCTGTGACGATAGTGACTTTCAATGGCTGTTAAACAGAAACAGCCAAGAAGTGACTTGAAACTTAAACCTTTTCTTCAAAAACGTCTCCAGCTAACTGGTCCGGTGACAACCCAGTCAAAGTGGAATATAGTTTGATTGACCTCATCAATTCAAACTAATCTCTGTAATTCATCAATCATTGATTTCTTCTTTTTTTTTTGAGCCTTTTTTATTTTTTATTTACTTCCACAAGACTTTATTCATCTCTATTCATTTTCAAGATGTCTGTTTTGATTGGGTTATTATTTTCCATCCACTTGTTAATGTTGTTTGTCCATTGTGTGACCTGGTCAGACAGAATGGCTTTAACACTCTGTAGAGACTTTGCTGAGAGTAGCAGTCCCATCTTATTAAACTGTCAAATGTTGCTCTCTTACTAACAATAACTGTCATTCTTTCAATGGTCTGAGATATGTATGTCTACAACTGTGTGTGGTCTGTATGTATGTGTATGTTTGTGTGTGTGTGCACATATATATATATATATGTATATATATATATATATATTCACTCATTCTCCCCTCCTCAGGTTTGTATAATAAAGTTTTCCAGCAAAGCAATGAATGCATCATTATTTTTTCTCTTTGAGTTCCTTGCCGTTTATTTAGAACAGTAAAGTTCCTAAATGCAACATCAATATTTCTATATCTTTCGTCTCGTTTGCTGTGCATTGCTGCCATTTTCCTTTGTTTTGTTTTTTTTCTTATAATATTTGAGTTGTAAACAGCTATCAACAACCAGGTGAAACACTGAAGGTAATCCCAAATTAAAGATGATGCAACTTAAAATTTGAACAAAAACAAAACTGGTTTTAACACAATTATATTATTAGATACAGCAAGTGTTTTTATAAAATTAAATGTTCTTTTTCAATTTATGAAAAAAAAAAAAACATTTTCCCAACAATCATAGAACCTACTACAAAGGAACGTCTCATGCTGCCTTAACTTGCTAGAAATAGCAATTGAAATCTCCTTCAAATCACACCCTACCATACTAGGGAAGGAAAGAACATAACTTTAATAGATAATATATTCCAACATACCACAGACATGAGGCAATGCTTTTGATCATAAATCTATGCTGACCAGAAGTTAAATAGTGGACACAAAGCTTGCATCTCTTTTCTAATATTAGTCCCTGCTTCTTTGAAATTGCCAGCTGTGTTAGGCTCTATTTAACCTTTTTGTTACCATATTTGTTAAAATACACTACCATTGTGTTGATTAATTTTGATAATAGTGAAGAATTTCCTGAAATAACTTTGTCATTGTTAAGCTAGTGTTTGGAACATGAATATGAAATTTTGATGGAAGGTTTAAATTCAAAGAGGGAAAGTTTATTTCAGAAGATCAGGGATGGTCTCAGGAATGTTGGTATCAAAAGGGTTAAACTTATTTGATACTGTCATCTCTTACTCTTGTTACCTCCTTGCCTCACTTTTTCAGGCCTAAAATTACATCAGCATTTTATGTCTGCTTTTTCTATATTAGTATGTGATGGTCAATTTTTCTAAGGCAGTGTCTTATAGCTGAATGCTTTCCCTGCCACCAATCCTTTGCCAAAATCCTTCTTTTACAACTCAGTCTCTGACCAGTTTCTTCTCCAACCATAAAAGTCCAGGCAGGATGTCAGACATAATGGTTTCAAATTTTAGCACAAGGCCAGCAATTTTAATGGAGTGATTAAGTTGATTTCATCAACCCAAGTGTTCAACTGGTACTTTATTTTATCAACCCCAAGGCAAGGTCCACTTCAGTGAAATTTGAACTCAGGGTGTAAAGGGCTGAAAAAAATGGTACTAAGCATTATGTCTGGTGTGGTAATGATACTTCTATCCCATTATGTAATCAGAATTAATGACATCTAAAGGCCACCACTACTTCCTCTCCAGCTAAACGAAAAAGAAAAAAAAATGGCTTCACTGCTATATTGGAAGGGATTTTTCAGAACTCTTCAGGGGCAAGTTGATAAAAACATAACACAAACAAGAATTTTGCAGAAACAATTTTTATTTTGATGGTTGTGTTGGTGTCCAATGCAGGTATGTACACTTTATACAATAAACCAGTTAGGAGGAGGAAAGGGAGGGAGAGAATAGAAACGTAATGACCACAGAGGCTTCAACAACTTTCATCAAACCTCTCAGCTGATTACAAATGTAAGGTTGGGATCAAACAACTTCAGACTAAAGGGACATCCTATTCCCCACTTAATCCCTCGTTAATAATTCCTTCACTAAATGAATTTAATGCTGACTGAATTGCTGCTATCAGTTATGGGTGAAGCTTATACAAAAATACATATTTGCCTCAATGTGATTTACACAGTATTTATTTATATATATATGTGTGTATATATATATATCAGCCATGCTTTTTAGAGACAATCTCAACTTTGAAAGTAAAACATCTTGGCAGGGAGATCAAGCCCTGGCTCAATTTCATTCAGGCATATTCTAAATTTGATTTCTGATGCTTTTGTTTATTCTAGTATTTTCATATAATTTAATAGCTAGCACAGTGATCCACTAGATTTCTGACATATGCCTGTTGGGTCATAAGCTCATAAACTTTATCAAAAACTTCATGTTCAACTCACCCAACCCACACTACCCCACCCCTGTTGTTTCCTCGTTTAAATCAAATTAATTGTAAATTAAATGCCGACCACATTCTGATAAGCTATGATGAAACTTATACAAAAATACATGTTTGTATTGGTGAGATACACACAGCACTCTTTCTAGAACATTCCAAATCTCGAAAGTAAACTTCTTGGCAGGAAGATCAACTGTTACCAATCTCAGTACTAAATGGGAAAACACAGCTTTTAAAACCATAAGTAATTTCAAAATTAATTTAGTAATGCTACATTCTACCATGTATGATCCTGCAACTTTTAGGAATAGCATCAAAACAAAGTCAATAGCTGGCAGTGAGCTGAAATATTTGATTCTGTACAACAACATGAGCTGAGGAGTTAAGTTTACATCAGAAAATAAATCTAGTTTTTTGGAGGTTTTCTTTTTTTTTGTTCATTGAAACAACAGAATCCATGAATGCATAACAGAAAAGATTACAATTCTTATATAATTTGTACCAATTTTATGTAGAATTGCTTTAAGACTGGCACAATAAACTACAAACACTTAAAGAATTTTGCTCACATTTAGATACAGCTTCCAAAGTTGTATGTCACAAGATAAGAGAATGAAGTTTAGTTGTCTTGAAAAGAAAGAAGAAAAAAAAAACAAGGAGGGAGGGGTGAATATTTTGAAACACTGACAAAAAGATTCATAACATATATTGAAGTGAATGAATAATAGCTGTCAGCAGACACAGCACACCAATATAACAGATTTAATGTTGGGAGGGTTGCCTAAGGAGCATTTATAGTGGTTCAAGTGCTGACGTTATAGCAAATGGCATGGAGGCAGGACAATAGGAATCAAGGGACTAAACACACATTAAGACAACACACTTTGCCACTCTCCATTACACATATATTTATATATTAATATACAAATCTATATTCATATATATATATATATATTTATTTTTTTTTGTTTATTCAGTTTTCTTTCCCCATTTCAATAGCTTTGTCCATGGGATAAAAATAATTCCAATTAAAATATAGTGATTTTTTTTTATGGATTTTCTTTACTTTCAATTTTCTTTTTTAGTTTTTGTCTTTTTTTTTTTTCTTTGAGTGCTGGAATGAATTTTTAACTAAAAGAGAACATTACAGCTATACTCACACCATTTATTTTGGGGAAGAAAAAAAAAACGAGTGTAATAAGCTGCAGTTAAATTTCACTCTTGAATGATACATTGGGGAGGAGGAGGAGGAAGAGAGAATAAAATTTATCAACCTTGTCCAGGTAAAGATTGAGACACATCTACAACTGACGGAGATGATACACTAAAGTTAGATGGAGAGTCCTCATCCATAGTGACTACACCACTGTTATCTGCCACACCTTCATCATCTGCAAAAAATAACCAGTGTTAAGCACAGTTAGTAAATCCATATAACTACTTTTATTAATAAAATTGCTTCTAGAGTAAATATTCAAAGCAACATGCCACTACTACTACTACTACAGGATAAATCAAAACCTTTTGTTTAAACTAGAGAGGAAAAACAAGACAAAAACTTACCTGGGTTTCCCATTATTGTTTGGGCAACCTGGGGAACTCGTTTGTTTTGATGAGTCTTCAAATGTTTGCTTAAATGATCGCTTCGCATGAAGCGTTTGTTACATTCTTGACAGACAAAACGTTTTTCTCCTAAACAGAGATGGAAAAAAAATTTGTTGAAAACTTGAAAAAAAACAAAACTTGAATTTTGTCAGTTCAGTTAAACTGTTAGTCTAATAATTTGATTTCAAATTTTGGCACAAAGCCAGCAATTTCGGTGAAGTGGGGAAGTCGATTACATCAACCCCAATACTAAACTGGTACTTATTTTATCAACCCCCAAAGAAATGAAAGGTAAAGTCAACCATAGCAGGATTTGAACTCAGAACATAGAGAGAGACAAAATGTTGTTAAGCATTTTGTGCATGTTAACGGTCCTATTAGTTCACTATTAGTTGAATTATTTAAGAATAAAAATAATTTTGCTGTAAACCTAAAATAATTGTTTCTAGTTTTAGGCACAATGCCAGCAATAAGTGGGCAGGAGAAGTTCATCGATCCCCCAGGACTTGACATATCAACCCTGGAGGGATGAAAGGTAAAGCTGACCTTCACAGCATTGGAACTCAATGTTCTGAACCAAAAGAAATACCACAAGGCATTTTGTCTGTCTCCTCAATGAATCTGCCAATTCACCAAGCAAACTGTTCCATTTATGGTAATATAAAAGACATAAGGTGGCAAGCTGGACAAAATGCTTAGTGGTACTTTGCCTATTGCAACGTTCTGAGTTCAAATTCCACTGAGGTTGACTTTACCTTTCATCCTTTCGGGGTCGATTAAATAAGTACCATTTATGCACTTAATGATTTCCCCAAAATTTGTGGCCTTGTGCTTTCAGCAGAAAGGATTATTATAAAAGACATAGTGAAGACGTGTGGCCTAGTGTCACAATGTTGCATTTACAATCATAAGATTGTAGTTTCGATTCTTAGAAGTATTGTATTGTGTCCTTGAGTAGAACATTTTATTTCATGTTGCTCTGCGATCACTGACATGTAGCACACTGTACACCTGTACAAACAATGTTGATTTGATGGAAGGAGTGAGCTAATGAATGGCAAAAACATTTTGATCACTATAAATGAATAATCTGTGCAGGTTGTTGAGCAAACATTTGTGGAAGCCTCGTCTGTGATTTATGACAGGAGAATCCACAATTATAAAAGACAAGAGCCTTGATATATTCAGTTATGTTATGAGTTCAAGTCTTGGCAGAAATAATCTTACCTTTTGTCTATCTAAGACTGATAAAATAAAGTTCAATGGGTCATTTTGACTGACCATACACTCCACCAAAATTTGTGGACTTGCACCAATGTTTCCACAACAGCACAAATCCACAATATATTGTTTTGGTTAAGCTAAAATTCAATGACCAATGCATGTTTACAATCAAAAGTGAAATATACATACATTAAAAGGTATATATAAAGAAATTACAAATGCTTCTCCTATCTTAATTCTCTTCCTCATGTACTCTATACATACGTTCTCATCATGTACTCTTTATATCTCTGTTATACTTTGCAAACAAAAATCTAAGCACGATTTTAAGATAACATCATGTACTTTAAAAACATTTGGTAATATTTTAAACAGAAGCAGTAACCTTATGTAGTTAGGGTTTAATTACCTGTGTGAGTTCTGCGATGCCTCTGTAATTCATCAGAGCGTGTGAAGCGTTTGCCACAAAACAGCCAGTTACATATGAAAGGCCTCTCTCCAGTATGCCATCTAAGAAAGCAAAAGAATATGACAGGATCAAAATGAGCGGACAATTTTTGAAGAAAAAAAATATCCTCATTAACTGAAATCCAATAAAAAGAAAAAAAAACATTGGAATTATGCATTTCAATAAATTGATATGAGGTCCCAACCCACTGCCACAAGTACATTCACTGTTCACATCCTGTGCATTATTCTATGTGCTATTCATGCCCTTTTGGCTACTTTTTCTGATGAGTTGAAGTGCATCTGAGCACTGTATACAGTGCTCATCATCATCATTATTATTTAGATATGTTCTACAAGCTAAGTTTTAGGTGAAGATACTGGACAATATAATTTCAGTGTTAATAGTACAGCCATTGTGCTGTATTCCTGAGAAAAGCAGACAGGTGGTCAGCTGCCCTAGTTTGCATAATTAATAGAAAAAAGTCATATGCACGCTCTTTACTAAAAGCAAAAAATTGCTTCCAGCTATAGAAACAACTGCTAAACGTCCCCTCTCCAATATTAAAGAAGCCAAGTGTCAACCACTTAACTGAAGAGTTATGATTTCAAATTGAACCAGTGACAAAGTGTTGTGTCCTGGATAAAGCAGAAAATACTCTGAAACCAATGTATCCAAGCATAGATCAGCCACAGTAAGATGTAGGAAATAAAGTCTTAAAGTGCAAAACTAGCTGGAAAGGAACAAAATGGTTTCTTTACATTTCCATACTTACAGCAGTTCTGTGATATAATAGTTGCAACATACCAGAATTCGTGCTTCTTTATCAAGCAACAAAAGTTTATTAAATTAAGCCTTAATACTTACCACTGCCTTCTAAAACACAATTTCCTGTTTCATGAGAAAAATTCAGCAAATTCATTTAATTCCATAATAAAACCAAATCACCAGACTCTTCACTGCACATCGTTTAAACTCAACTTACAATAAGCTATTAACGGTATCTTTAAAGTGTATATTTACAATATTTTCATCTACACTATGTTTCAAACAATTTGATCTCTGAGAATCATTTAGGTGTCTTGATTTTGGATATCAATCGGGTCTTGAGACTACATTGAACCACAGGACAATTAATTTCAACATTAAGGGAAGTAATGCTACTACACAATGAAGAACATTTATGACAAATAGATCTAGAGAGAGAGATCAAGCTAATCTAACTGTAGAGTAATTATAATGTAAATATTGTAAAATATACCCTGTAAAGTTATGGTTAATAATTCAGGTGAATTATAATATTTATCAATTCATCCCATAATGAACAACTGTTGAAATGATATACACTGTCAATACACTTCTTACAGATTGATCCAACTCTAAGAAACACTCAAACTACTAATAGCTATCAATAGACATCACACAACAATTATTAAATCAATCCTGTTTAATGCATATAATACTATTGTGACTTACCTTAGATGTGCTCTTAAATGTGAAGTTTTACCATAGACTTTATTACATCCAGGGATGTGACATGTATGTTGCTTCTTTTTCTCACTATTTCTGAAATAATAAAAGGAAAATTCCTTAAAGTTAACTGTTTTCAATAGAAACACAAGTTTTTGTCAATTTATATTTGATCATTGTTGAATTATTAAAGGGGATTTATCTTAAACAAGAACACTCAGAGAGTGCAAACTTCCGCCAAGGCAACACCAATGTCCTCTCAATGATTAGCTAGAGGTGATTTTTAAAATGAGAATATCTTAAATAAACTCGACTGCTCTCACAAACAAGAATACTAAAAATGAACGTGACTGCTCTCAAAAATTAAGTAAAAAAAACACAAAAAAATAATCCAGAATCCTTGTCCGGTACCAGATCGATCCTAAAATCTAATCAGTTCATCCATTAGTTCTTGAGATATCTTGTCCACGGACAAACAAACAAACACGACTGAAAACACTACCTCCATCTTCGCTACAGCAGAGGTAATAATTTGTGTTGCTATTGTGATTTGTTTTTTTGTATGATTTATGACACTACAGAAATGTAAAACTGAAATTTCAAGAAGGAGCAAGATGAAAGAAACAAATTGAATACTATCAAATCTAAAGTGTATGTGAGATAAGTAAGTAGAAAAGAACCAAAAACATTAGCTACTAGATTAGAAGAGACAATCACCACCATCATTGTTTTAATATCTACATATCCATGTTTACATGTAGCTAGCCCTCACCTGTTACTCAGGTAAGGTAATATTTCCCCATGATTGGACCTCTTAACCGCAAAGCCATACCCACACCTGAACTCTTCATTCATAATCAATTATTGAATAAAATCAGAAAACAATAAATGTTCTTTTCTACTCTTGGCACAAGGCCCAAAATTTCGGGGGAGGGGACCAGTTGATTAGATTGAACCCAGTACACAACTGGTACTTAATTTATCGACCTCGAAAAGATGAAAGACAAAGTCAACCTCAGCGGAATTTGAACTCAGAACATAAAGACAGTCAAAATACCTATTTCTTTACTACCCACAAGGGGCTAAACAGAGAGGACAGACAAACGGATTAAGTCGATTATATCGACCTCAGTACGTAACAGGTACTTATTTAATCGACCCCGAAAGGATGAAAGGCAAAGTCAACCTCGGCAGAATTTGAACTCAGAACGTAACAGCAGACAAAATACCGCTAAGCATTTCGCCCGGCATGCTAACGTTTCTGCCAGCTCGCCACCTTACCTTAATAACAATAATGATGGACTGTAATAGTCCATGAAAATGGAATAAAATACAAATGGAAGTAAAAAGCATGGAAAATAAAACTATGCAGCAAAAAAGAGTTTAACCCTTTTGATAACAACCTGCCTGAAACTGCCTCTAGTTCCCTGATACAAACTCCCTGTTTTAAAAGGATCTGAAAATTTCATACTAATTTATGCTCCAAACACCAGTTTAATATTATCTTACTAAATTCTTTGTTATTGCCAAAATTAATTGAAACAAAGACAGTATAGTTGAGCAGGAATAAAGTAACAAAAGCGTTGAGAGAAAAATGAATGACTGAAGCATTTAGAAACAGTGAAGTGCGACAGCAGTGAGTTGTTTGGTAAACCTACCTCCCTTCGGAATCTCGGCAGTTGGGACAAGTGCAAGCAACCCTTCGTAGTCTCTTACCAGGTACCACATCTGTGCTTTGTTGCTGCTGCTGTTGCTGTGGACTGTCAGCAGGGCTAAGGGGGCCGATCGGAGTGGGTGTTTGAGATGTGGTTTGAACCACTTGCCACTTTGAAGGGTCACTAGGGTCCGGCTGCAGATGACCATGAGGTGCTGAAATGATGACAGCAAAATTATTAAAGCAACATATCACAACAGATATAATAACTACTGCAATATAAATATTATTTTCTCATTAGATAATTTCACATATATTATATTATATATGCATACATACATTTTGAAACTCAGAAACAAGACTTCATCATAATTGTTCACTCACTGTGATACACTTTCACTCCTCATATAGCTGTAACATTGATGGTGCAATCTTTCGGGAGGGGGCAAATAGTTGATAAATCTTAATTTGAACAAGATCATTGCCACATATTTTTATGAATGTTGCCTGTCTCTGAGAGAAGTACTAAGCTTGTTGACATACATGTTTAGTGTCAGTTATTATTTCTATATTATATTTTCTGGTTGGTGCCTTGGTGATATGCACTGTAGTTAAATAAATAAAAAAAAAGTTGCTTTCCCTTCTGTCTACTAAAAATCACCGTGTTTAAACTCCTAGATGCTGGCATAAAACTATGATACAGAAAGTAACCACATGCACTGTACTTTATAGCCGATAAAACCATAAACAATAAGTATGAGAATAAAACACGCTAAACAGAAGTCCTTTTCTGTATTTAAATTCATGGTGTTGCTACAGGATTGGTCACCTTTAAGCCTTAACTATGTAAAATTTTAGACATCTGAGTTTCTGGAAAACCCTAAACTATTGTAGATATGTTTGTTTTGTATTTACAATTACACAAAATGTAGACAAGAAATATGTCTAACAAAAGCAGATAAAACTTATATAAAATATAAATAAAAGCCAATACATAGACAAAAATACTGAAAATACTTAATAAGTTAACAATGTTGTATATTATTAAATCAACAAAGAAAGGAAATAACTACAACCCAAATAAGAATCATGATTAAGATAAAGACAAAACTTGAGTTATCAAAAGCTTTTCAATGCATTACAATACAAAGCTATTCATACACACAGAAAGGCATCATAAAAACGTGAACAAGGATGGATAACATGGAAATAATAAAAGAAAAAGTGTAAGATAACAGAGTCATTAGTTTTCTTAAAACAAATTCATAGCAATTAAGTAGACATCATGAACTGGATGCTTTACTGTAATCTATTGTTCACAAAAGAAGGGAAAACTTATTTTGTATTAAAAATATTAAAAAAAAAATAAACTTATTCTTTTAACCTGTTAATTGTGGAATGTAATTTTATACATTAGAATGTTGTGTTTGAAACTATTTTCTGTTGAGATATGTCAAGTTTATTGAGATAACATAACCTGCAGAAAATAGCAAGCTTTAATATAGGAATAACCTCTGATTTGTCATATCATGCCAAAACCACCCAAACTATGCCAGGATGGAACCTGGACATTAAATAGTTGTAGTGGCAGCAATTGTTGCTGTTGTCATCATATATTCAGTTGGATGGAGACAATAAAAATCATCATCACAATTTTAACATTCACTATTCCATGACTGTATGGTTTGGACAGAGTTTATTGAGGCAGATTTTCTGTGACAGGACACCCTGTTGCCAACCTTTATTCATTTCCAAACAAGGTAAAATTTCTCCATGACCAAGCATGTCTTCACAGAATATTTGTAATGAATACCACAGCTGGTATGACAGTGGCACTCAGTTACAACTATGACACAATGTCAAGTCAAGTGCGCACGCACGCACACGCACACACACAAACACATTGCAAACTGATCTCTTTTGGTTTCAATAAAGAATGTTCCAGTTCTTTAATTAACAGAACAGTTTTCGCTTTGAATTAGAGTGCAACTGGCTGAGGATTCTACAAACATGTGTACTTCTAACATAATTTACAAGGAAAATAGTAAGACAACTATCTCTGTCCCTCTATCATATTCTAACTTCTTACCAGGCACTCAGACATCTCTCTCAATCCCACTCCCTCTCTCACCTAAGGGGCCTTCATCTTGCAAGTTACTTGGCAACCTTATTCGTACAGGTGCCACATAAAAAGCACCTGTGCCAGTGCCATGTTAAAAAGTACCTGTGCTGATGCCAGACAACTTGAACTTGGTGCAGTTCTCCAGCTTACCAGCTCTGGTCAAACTGTCCAACCCATGCCAGTTTGAAAAACAAACATTAAATGATGATGAATCTGTATAATCATGTGTGGTAAGGCTGGTCCTTTGAATTTCCAGGTAGAGTACACCTGATAGTCTTTGAAAGTTTCCATTTCTCTCCCAAATTACAGTCACAAGCCTTGGGTTTTGACTCAAGTATTTTTATCATTACAAAACATATTCCTCAACCATTCAACCATGCCTGCATCTACAGGGTTTGCAGTATAACATATCATATTATCACTGCTATCAATCTTATGCTTCCAATCATAAACATGGCTGTATGGTTAAGAAGCTCGTTTCAGGTTCAGTCCCACTGCACAGCACCTTGACAAAGTGTCTTTTATTATAACCCAATGCCTTGTGAGTGAATGTGTCTTTGTGTTTGTTCCCTTCATTGCTTGATAATTGGTGTTGGTTTATTAATGTCTCCATAACTCAGCAGTTCAGCAAAAGACACCGATAGAATAAGTACCAAACTTAATGGAGACAATTTGTGTGGCTAAACCTTTCAAGGTAGTACCCCAGCATGGCCACAGTCCAATGAGTGAAACAAGTAAAAGATAAAAAAAAAGGTAATATAAAAGTACCATAAAAGATGGAAATCGTCCATCACCGGCCTATGACTACAACAACAACAATCTTATCTTCCTCCCTTTCCAATGACTCTCTTTGCCACAAGTACCTCTCCCACCAAGTCTTTGTGCCAAAAGACACTTTGGTACACACCAGCTTCTGCATATATCTCTCTTACACACATCAGATATTCCTTTCAATATTCATCTACTTAATTAAGTCTCACTTGATCTCTCTCTCATTGAAATTAACTTCCTACAACAAAAAGACCCTACTTGAGTTACTTAAGCCAGCCTCTGTTGCCTTTCTACGTTCAATCTGCAGTATCTTATATTGCGTCTTTATGCATTATACAGTTTACCTTTTGCATATGCACAGTCAGACTATAGCTCCCTGGGTTTCTTCCCCACATTTACAATCCATCTGAAAACACTAATAAACTTATCTTAGTAATAGAAACTATCTACTATGTCAAATGAAACCACTGAGCAAATAAGAGCGTTTAATAAAAATCACTTCTTTTTTTTAATATAAAATGACAAAACCAAGAGTTAAGAAGCTGTCATAAGCATAGCTTGGGACAGTGTGAAGCAGGGACAGACTGCTGAGTATTAGGGGCCCTCAAGACATAACTGTTTACCAGGCCCCTTTGAATGTGTTTTAGTAAGAGTTAACATGTAGAGTGCAGGCCCCTCAGGCAGTACCTGATTGACCAACAGCTCAGTCCGCCCCTAGTGTGAAGCTATTCAAATAGATTTTTATCTTTTTGTCTTTTATTTCAGATATTGGACTGCAGTCATGCTGTGGTACCACTCTGAAGAGTTTTAGTCAAACAGATCACCCCCAATACTTATGCTTTTCAATCTGGTTCTTATTCTATCAGTCTCTTTTGTGAAACCACTAAGTTGCAGGGATGTAAACAAACCAACACTGTTTGTCAAGCAGAGGGGTAGGTGACAAACATGTGAGTGTGTGTGTGTGTGTGTGTGTGTGTATAGATATAGATATATTAGTGTGTATGCATGTACGTATGTATATATATATATATATATATATATATATATATATATATATATATATATCAGGCTTCCAGGTAGTTTCTGTCTGCCAGATTCACTTACAAGGCATTGGCTGGACTTGGGATATAGTAGAAGACACCTGCACAAGGTTCTGTACAGAGAGAGGGACTGAACTTGAAGCCACATAGTTGCAAAGTGATCTTCTTAACCACATAGCCATGCCTGCACTTATATTATATGTGGAATATATAAATAGAAAAATCAAAATAGTGGCAGACATCTGCCTTGATGGTGATCTATAACAGCTAAGACCAAGACAGGTGAGATAGAGTAATGAAAAATACCTGACAGGATATTTAAAATGGTAAAAGGTAATTTGAGCTATCAATTGCAATTTCCTCAGATTTAATTTTTGTAGGTTTAGCAGTTGGAGGGAAAATGCATGAGGAAACGATATGGTCCTAGGAACCAAAAGCTTGGCAAAGCTTTTTGTGCTTGATGTCTGTTTGATGACAAGAGTAGGAAATAAAAAGCAAAGAGAAGGTTTAGGTTTAGCATCTGCAAGAGCACATAACATAGAAGAGACAGAAGGACACTACTTGATGGTGAATGATGGTTTACTTAATAAATTATTTTTTCTAAATATGGGTAACAACTTGCATGTGTTATACTGTCTAAAATATATGAACAATCCTGCAGTGCAGTGCATATTTCTACCTTCAATACAATCAGTATCTGCTCAGAGCTGAAGTGTTTTCTAGCACAAAAAAAAAAAGTTCTTTTGTGATGCAATCTTCACCATCATCATTTAACATTTGTCTTCCATGCTGGTATGGGTTGGATGGTTTGAAAGGAGCTGGCAAGCTGGAGAGTTGCACCAGGCTCCTATTGTCTGTTTTGGCATGGTTTACATGGTTGGATGCCCTTCCTAATGCCAGTCACTTTACAGAGTGTACTGGGTGTTTTTTGTGTGGTGCCATACATTAGTATATTCTTATGAACCAATCACTTGTGAAACATTAAGGGAAATAACTTAAATAACAGAAAGATGCATAATTAGAGAGAGATTAATAGGGTACGATTTGAGGGAAGTTTAGCTGTTTCTTGCAGAATGAGCAACTATAAAGTTTTTATGTGGCACACGCACAGGTGAGGTAAGCACTACTCACCTTGCCTGTGCCTGTACCACATAAAAAGCACGAAGTCCACTCTGCTGAGTGGTTGGTGTTAGGAAGGGCATCCAGCTATAAAAATCCTGCCGAAACAGTCACAGAAGTCCGGTGCAGGTTTCGGCCTAGCCGGCTTTTGTGGTACCGTCCCACCCATGCTAGCATGGAACATGGACGTTAAATGATGTCGATGATAAAGAAGCTGTTTGTTGGTTTGTGAGGCTCTGTTACGTTTCTGATCATGGAGAATGTTTATGTTATGACATGAAGTGATGTGTCAATGATGCATCTGGTTGAGATCTGTATGCAGAAGGTATGGCAGTAATGCAGTGTCCTCTGCATTGGCTGCTTACGTAATAAGTTGTGACAAGCATGTTATTAGTGTAGGAAGGGGAGATTATAAAGGAGGGGAGATAAACAAAGTCTGACATATACAAAAGGTGATAAAAATGAAGGTCACACTACAACCAAACAACCCGACTAGAAGAAGATTTGAATCGAAATGCTTAACTATGAGTTGAGCCAACAAGTCAGCAGCTTTGTTAGAAAATTATATTCATTGACTGTATTTAAAAGTCAATTCCTTGATCTAACTGCTAATTAAATCAGTGACCTACACAATAACTTAGTGGTGACAACAAGCCATGGAATATATCAGACAACCCCCATACAGGAGCATAAATAAAGGACAAAAATATATTAAATAGCTGTATATAATTCCAGAAAGCAATAAAAATGTTTTCTTTAGAAAATAGTAGATATATAAACACTAATAGCGAAAGAGAACGAACATACCACACCTTGTAAATTAATATCTTAGAGAAGTTTTACATCTGTCTATGTGACATTAACATACTATGTCACTTCAATAACAGTTTTATTAAGGAGCCATTGTTTAGGACTCAAAAATCTATTGTATCCTTTAAAGAGGATTTCAAATAACATAAATGCTTTCAAAACAAAGTATAAAATGATAGTAAACAGATAATAGAAAACTAAGAGTGTGGAACTAAAATTATGAGAATGTTGACGGGGGACAATAATATTGTGCTTGAGAGGCTCCTTCATAATATTTAAGTAGCTAAAGCAAATAACTAATATCATCCAAATAGGATTGACCTCCTTGATGAAATGGGGCTCCTCTAATGGCCCTCTAAAGTAAAGTTACTTGACAGGGTGTGTAGCTTGAAGACCAAGGAGTCTCTCCACATCAAGCCACTACTTCTCTAAATTAAAAAAAAGCATACTTTGGTACTTCTGACATGTGATTAGAATGCCACAGGAAAGAATTGCAAAATGGGTTCTTCAAGCTGAGCAGGGGTAGACCAAGTGCAAGATGATTGGATAATATCCTAAGTCTTAGTTGGCCATGCTTGGGAATCCAGTAGGAGAGTATAATGACAGCTGCTTCTAATAGGACCCTATGAAGGAAGTGCCAAAGACTCTACTCCCACAACCCTCCCAGAAATATTGGACAGAGAAGATGGGATGAATACACAGTGCAAAATTCATTAAAAAAAAAAGAAAGAAAGAAATCTGTAGTCTCATCTTAATGAAGAAATGAATTAATATTGATATATTTCTAACAAACTGTTAGGATATCTCTGAAAATTGCATATTAATAAAGAGAAAGCCAGGCAATAAAATAGCAATAAATAACTTTCAGAGTAATTAATTAAATATATATTCAAAGTTTCATTTGTTATTCCTGATATTAGAGATGGAACAAACCTTAAAAATAACCTTTCCACAATTATCCAAACATTCTCCATAATTTCATACAAAAATGGCAGAAATTATAAAGGCCTTGTTGCACAAATCCCCATCATCATTTAACATCTGTTTTTCATGCTGGCAGGAGTAGGATGGTCAGTCAGGAGCAGGCAAGCCAGACAGCTGCTCCAGGATTCCTTTGTCTGTTTTGGCATGGTTTCTATGGCTGGATGCCCTTCCTAACGCCAACCACTTTACAGAGTGTACTGGGTGCTTTTTCAAGTGGAACCGGCACCAGTACTTTACACATCACACCAGCACAGGTGGTTTTTAATGTGGCACCAGCATGGATGCTTTATATGTAGCACCAGCACAGCTACTTTTTACGTAGCATCAACCTGGGAGTGTTGTATGTGGTAATTTTTTTGGCAAGAGAAAAATGAACATGGTACATCTAATTAGACCAGTTACAAAAACAAATCATTCTGTCTCAATATTCAAACAACAAAAAATGCTACTCCACATCATCAAAAGTAAAATACCCTTCCCCCTGCAGCATACAGATTGCAATTTGTATGCTGCAGGGAGAAGGGTATTTGGATTTTATATACTTATATTAATGGCTGTATGATTGAGAAGCTTGCCTTACAGCCATGTGCTTTTAGGTTCAATCCCACTGCACAGCCTGTCTTTGTGTCTGTGTTTGTCCCACCACTACTGTTTGATGCCTGGTGTTGGTTTGTTTATGTCTCCATAACTTAGCAGCTTGGCAAAAGAGACTAATAGAATAAATATCAGACTTAAAAAGAGGTACTGGGATTGATTTGTTTGACTAGAACCCTTCAAGTTGGTGCCCCAGCATGACCACAGTCCAATGAAACAAGTAAAAGATAAAAGATATATCTTCAATACAAACCAAAATTATTTTTTTTACTTGTTTCAGTCATTTCACTGTGGCCATGCTGGAGCACCGACTTTAATCGAGCAAATCAACCCCAAGACTTATTCTTTGTAAGCCTAGTACTTATTCTATCAGTCTCTTTTGCCAAACCACTACAGGGATGTAAACACATCAGCATCGGTTGTCAAGTGATGTTGGGAGGACAAACACAAACACACACACATATATATGATGGGCTTCTTTCAGTTTCCGTCTACCAAATCCACTCACAAGGCTTTGGTTGGCCCAAGGCTATAGTAGAAGACACTTGCCCAAGGTGCCACGCAGTGGGACAAAACCCAGAACCATGTGGTTGGTAAGCAAGCTACTCACCACACAGCCACTCCTGCACCTACAGATTACTTGAAATAAATTAAGTATTCTGTTTCAACTTCAAAAACTCCTTCTACAGATCAGCTTCCTTTCAGTAAATTATTCAATGCATTTGAAGGTTCAGAAAGAGTAAAAAATTTATCTGTTGGATTTTTGAATAATTTTTTTTTTAAATTGCACGAAGCACAAACTGAAAATAAATGATAAAATTTAAAACTAATTTTCAGTATAAAGCTAGTTTTAAAAATATTTAACTAAAAGCAAAATTAGAAAATTAATTTAAAATGAAGGTTCATTCACACAAAAACTAACAAAATAAAAGGCTTCTATATTCGTTTACTTGTTTCAGTCATTAGACTGTGGCCATGCTGGGGCACAACCTTGGAGAATTTTTAGACAAATGAATTGACCCCAGTACTTTTTCTTTTAAAGCCTGGTACTATTCTATCAATTTCTTTTGCTGAACTCCTAATTATGGGGACATAATCACACCAACACTGGTTGCCAAGTTGTGGTGAGGGACAAACAAAAAGACATGCATGCACACACACACAGACGAAGGGCTTCTTTCAGTTTCTTTCTACCAAATCCACTCACAAGGCTTTGGTCAGCTTGAGGCTCTAGTACAAGACATTTGCCCAAGGTGCCATGCAGTGGGACTGAACCAAGAACCATGTGGTTGGGAAGCAAACTTCTTACCACCCAGCCATCTTTCGAATAACGTATAAAACCTAATAACTTTTCTTTTCACAACAGTTTAGTTTCTGTGGAACCAGGCAAATTCGGAGAGAAGAAAATGCAATATCTTTTATCTTTTATTCGTTTCACTCACTGGAATATGGCCAAGCTGGATTCAGTCAAACAAATCAATCCTAGTACTTATTTTTTTAAAGTTTGGTATTTATTCTATTGGTCTCTTTTGCTCAAACCTCTAAGTTATGGGGGATGGAGACAAATCAACATTGGTTATCAAGTGAAGGAGGAGGGGACAAACACAAAGATACACACACACACACACACAAGTTTCCATACAGTTTCCGTCTACCAAATTTACTTGTAAAAACACTTGTAACCCCAGCTCTATAGTAGAAGACACTTGCCTAACGTGCCACACTAGGATTGAACTCAAAACTATGTGGTAGCAAAATGAGTCTCTTACTTAACCTCACAACCATACCTGTTTGTTGTAATGTTATTTTAGTCTTTCTTTGCCTCCCAGTGCATGAAAAGGGAAACACACAGCAGACCTGATCAGAATGTTTACAAATGAGTAAAAACAAGCACAGGTATCCTGAGGGCTTTCAATGGAATCTACCTAGTGGTTTTAAACAGGCAACAGATTAACTCCTTCATATTCATATTACTCTGCCAAATGCAATGCTTACAAAACAGGTAGAACATTTGGGCTGGACATGGCTGGTTCAAATACTAAAGGGTTAAAAGCTACCACTCAAAAGCAGGTACAAGCTATCTCACAGGTTGTAATACAGCTTCCCTCTACTCTATTTCACTCACATAGCTTTAAATTGAAATGGATTGTTCCAGGTGCTATGTAATTTCAATAGCATGGTTCTCAAAATTAATACTCTTTATAAATTAAGACCAAAATATCAATAAAACAAAATGTATTCACATAGTATCAGAGAACAAGTTAATATGTGCCTAAACAATGAATGAATCAGAGGAATCTGACAGCAGTAGTTGTATGGTAGTGAGCTACCATTTGCATTGCAACTTCCTGCTTTGCCATCATGTTTCTGAGGAGTCTAATATTACAGCAAATTACAATACATGAATTAAAAAAAAAATTCATTAAAATTACAATTCTACATTCTTTAATCATCCTGATATCTGACAGTTACAGACTATTCTTCACTAATGAATCCTAACAAAACTAAAGCATGTTTGGAGTTCAGTTCTCACTATAGGCACCTTCAATGTTAATATGAGGTCAGACATGCAGGTATATGCAGTCTCAGGAGCCCATACTAGAAGTCATAAAAATTCAATAGCCACAACACTGGCACACACAGGGACAAAGGTCAAGCCACAACTCTAATAATCAAAGCTTGTAATACGTTTGCAAAGGATCTTAGTACTTTCACTCAGCTTGGACTACAAATCACAATAAAACATCAGTCTTATGATAGCTAAGTTCTTGGATATCTCCCTCAATTGAGACACAAATACAGGCGGCGAGGTGGCAGAATCGTTAGCAGTCAGGGCGAAATGCTTAGCGGTATTTCGTCTGCCGCTACGTTCTGAGTTCAAATTCCGCCAAGGTCAGCTTTGCCTTTAATTCTTTCGGGGTCGATAAATTAAGTACCAGTTATGCATTGGGGTTGATGTAATTGACTTAATCCCTTTGTCTGTCCTTGTTTGTCCCCTCTTTGTTTAGCCCCTTGTGGGCAATAAAGAAATAAGAAACAGAACTAAGCTTGTCTTATATGTATATAGATGGGGGGGGGGGTAAGTGTATATGAACCCTTACCTTGACATTACATATTAGCAATAAACATGTATCACCACCATACAAGCAATATTGTTCATTTTCACTCTTTCATGAAACCATATCTGGCCATGGGGAAATGTTACCTTGCTTGTTAACAACTATGAAGGCTGGTAACAGAAAAGGCATCCCAGCCATAATAAATCTACTTCAACAAATTCTGTCTAACTCATGAAAACATGGAATAGTGGATCTTAGATGATGATGATTATGTTTATTAAAAGAAACAGTAACATTTCATCTTATGATTTTAATTTAATCAATGCTTATTTCTCTCTCATCCTGTTCCTACTTTCTAACCCCATTAACATTTTTCTTAAAGACAAACTTGATTCGTTTCATTTGCAATTATTGTTTTGAATTCATTCATAATTTGTCAATGAATGTGTGTGTGTAAAATGTCTTTGTATATGTATGCATACTCATTATTCCCAACTTTCCTCTATAGTAATTGCTAAGTATCCAAATCTATCTTCAGTTAAATCCTGTTCGTGACCAGGTGGTCATCATGTCATATGCACTTGAGTCCACTTGGTTTAGCAATTAATGGTAAAATGAAATTCATTACTTGAAAATATCTGGACATGTAAGTGCCCCAATACTGGACTCTAGAGATGCTAGAGCAGAGGCAAGTAGAAATATGTGCTTTATGCAAGAAGTTAAATGGAAAGGACTCTTCTCAACCACACTCCTCACAAGCAAGGAACAAATCCTTGTGCATGAGCAGTAGCAATACTGTGGATGAAGAAGGCATAGTATTGGTAAAGAAATAGATAGATGAAGTAATCAAGGTAGCCTGAGAGAGAGAATTCCATTCAGGGCAATGTAAAGTATGGATGTAAAATAATTACAGTGAAATCAGTACTGTTTGTGTAGCAGATGCACAGGACCAATAAAAGCAGGAAATAGATTCTCTCAAATGTCTGAATGGCTCCCTAAAAGCAGTAGGTAGCTTGTTACCAAAATGTCCTAATTAGTTGTGGAGTTGAGTACTCCAAAAGAATAGCAGCCAGAGTGAGAACAGGTTAATGTCCATTTTCCATACTGGCATGAGTTGGATGGTTTCATAGGAGCTGGCAAGGCTGGGAGCTGCACCAGGTCCCATCGTCTGTTTTGGCATGGTTTTTACAGCTGGATACTCTTCCTAATGTCAACCAATTTACAGAGTGCACTGGGTGCTTCTCATGTGGCACTAGCACTGGTGCTTTTTACATGGCACCAGAACTGATAGGGTCGACAAGTACATAAGACAAAAACCCCTCAGCTGGAAGAGAGGAGTAGTATTGATGTGGGTGTGGTTTTATGCCAGTTGAGAGATTAAAGGTATAGAAGGATAGAGATAAATGACTTATTGTAGAGCAGATACATAAATGGATAAGAAAGGAGAGTGAGTTGAGAGCAAGAGAGAGAAAGATGATGGTAAAAAATAAACTCTCTCAGAAGTGAAAGCAGATTATATAATGCTCAGGTATGAAGAGATATGAGTACCATATGCAGACAAACTGTGAAGACTAGACAGAACAGCTGGGGTTGAACAGCCTACTCATGAAATTGAGAGGCAAGTGACTGAGCACTCCACTGGCACATGTAGCATTAATGTAGTTCTCAGGGAGATTCAGCACAACACAGGATGTGTCGAGGTTGGCCCATTGAATTACAGGTACAATTAATTTTTGTCAGTTGAGTTAAACTGGAGCAACATGAAACAGAGTGTCTTGTTCCCACTGGGAACTGAACTCACAACCTTACAATTGTGAGCTGAATGCACTAACCACTAAGCCATTTACCTTGAAGGTGGAAACTGTAACAAAGGTAGATGCAGAGATGAAATGTTGAACGCTTATCTTAAGATGCTGAGTTTCATGGAGGAAATGACAAATGACCATGCTGACTAATGACAAGCAATGATGGAGAGGAACTGACCACCCATACAGCATAGGGAAATGGATATTAAAAGTAATTGTAGTAAGACTGGGCAACATATATGTGTATACATATGCATGTGTGTGTACTCATTTGTTATGTATGTGAATATATTTGTGTCTCTCACCCAATGTCCAAATAAGATTTTGTCATTAAAATTTATGAGCAATAAACTGGTTATACTTCTATATTACACAAAATATTTTAACAATTTTATACACGATTCCTAAGAATAATTAATCATAAATATACAATAAGGTTTTTTTTTTTAACCCTTTCATTACCAACCCAGCTGAAGTCGGCTCTGTCTCTGTAGTACAAATGTCTTGTTTTCATAAGTTTTGAATTAAAATCTTCCACCAAAACTTAGTCACAATTTATGTTCCTAACACTAGCTGAATGATAACTAAGTTATTTTACTAAATTTTGTTGTTATATTTGAAATAATTGAAAGAAATACAGAGCATCTCAACAGAAATATGGTAACAAATGGGTTAAACATCAAATGACAGTGAGGATCCACCCAAGTAAATTAGGGACCAAAGGTGTCCACATGCAGAAAATAGTTGAAAATCACTGCTCCAGAAGAATCAGGAAGACAAGAAAAATGCTACTAAGTGATGGCAGTGGGGTATGGATGGAAGGGGAATGGGAAGGAAAAACACATAGACAGATATTACTCTATCTCCAATAAATTATTATTATTGCTTTGGCAACAGTACATTTTGGCACTGAAGGCACACACACACACACATGCAGAGGTATGCACATACATACAAACTAGATGCTCACAAAGACGGAGAGAGAGAGAGAAAAAATGAGAGGTTCATAAAAATGTCTGATGTCAAAGAAGTCAGCATTGAATTAGCAATACCAAAATGTTTCATCCCCATATATATATATATAGAGGAGTGTGCATATATATATATATATATAGGCGTGGTAAGTAGCTTGCTTATGAATCACATGGTTCCGGATTCAGTCCCACTGCATGGCACCTTGGGCAAGTGTCTTCTACTATAGCCTCAGGTCAACCAAAGCCTTGTGAGTGGATTTGGTAGACGGAAACTGAAAGAAGCCCGTCGTATATATGTGTGTATATATATATATATATATATATATATATATATATATATATGTATGTGTGTGTGTATATGTTTGTGTGTCTGTGTTTGTCCCCCCAACATCGCTTGACAACCGAAGCTGGTGTGTTTACGTCCCCGTAACTTAGTAGTTCGGCATAAGATACTGATAGAATAAGCACTTGGCTTACAAAGAATAAGTCCTGGGGTCGATTTGCTCGACTAAAGGTGGTGCTCCAGCATGGCCACAGTCAAATGACTGAAACAAGTAAAAAGATATATATATATATATATATATATATAAATTCATTAACATTCAGTTTTCTATGCTTGCTTTTATAGATGTGTGTTGTCTGTATAATTTAGCAGAGAGAAGCAGAATGTAGAGGTTTTCCAATGTTTTGTCAAAAGGATCAAAGACATCCAAATTGCAAAATGCAAAACAGTGAGCCAATATGGAAAAGCATGTACATAATGATAATGAGGCACTCACTCTTACTGATATCATGAAGGAAGCATAGAAAATACAACAATGTGATGTGCTAAATGAGAATTTGGGGGGAAAAGTGAAGAACTATCTCAGGTAGACTCAACAAATGGACTAAATATCCCTGCCACCCACATAATCAATCAGGTAATACAAAAAAGGGTAATTTCCAATGACTGTTGCAGTAACTGCTACAAGAGGAAAAGAGACACTCTAGAAAGAAAGAATTGCAAAGGCATCAGCTATAGAAAGAGTGGAAATTAGTTTAAATAAGATGCAGTTCATATCTGAGATAGGACATAGTGCCATTGATGTTCTTCCCATGTGGGATGAGAAACAAGTTCATCATAGCAAATAGCAAACATTATCATTCTTTCCAAACACAAAAGCAAAGCTTAGAATTAAAGTCTTAAAATAAACCCACCAAAGAAAAGTTTCAGTTAGTAGTACACCCTGACACATCTCCACAATCCCCTTTCTCTAGCTGGAATTTACAATGTAATTCCCCTACAGCAAAACACCAATCCTGTCCCAGCCACCTCTGTCAATACAACTCCCTCCTCAGTTGAAAGGATCTTGTCTTGTGAATTATTTGGTGACCTCATATAAAAAGTACCAGATACACTGTGTAAAGTGGTTGGCGTTAGGAAGGGCATCCAACCATAGAAACCAAGGCAAGACAGAATGGAGCTTGGTTTAGTCCTCTGGCACACCAGCTCCTGTTGAACTATCTAACCTATGCTGGCATAACAAAATACAAGTACCTTTCTCTCATTCCCTTAAGGAAATCCAAACTTCTTGCATCTGTATATACATATTAAGATATCTCCATCATTTCTGCCTTATTTCTCTAACATTATTAATAAATTTTCACTGCACACTTCGAGGAACTTTTACTTCTATAAACACATATTTACACATCACATGCACATATATATATATATATATATATATATACACACAGTTATGTACATATATATATATATTATATATATATATAGTTATGTACATATAAACACACATACATTTACACGCAGACACACACACATATAGGCAAATCAAAAATTAAAAAATTAAAAATCACAAGTAACAAAACAACAAAAAGCCAACAGGATGTACACATGGAATGTATTAGCTTGTCACTCAGTAAAGGTGGTAAAAGGTGTAAGCTTTTATAAAGTTTTGAGCATAGCTCTTCATCAGAAAGAGGAGAAAGGAAAGGTGCAGAGAAGGAAAAGTCTAAGCACGTGTATGATACATTTATATAAATGTACACTTTTATATACACACACACATAAATACATATAAACATATAAATACACACACATATATACATACATGTACAGAGTATACAACCAAGTTTCATATGTCACAGTGCTATGTTCTCAATATCACTAATGTAGATCTAATTCACATATTTCTATAATAACTGAACAGTCAGTCCATGTTACTAACAATTTCAAACATCACTTCAAGGCAACACTTTAGGTACAAACGAAATAGTTCTTGCTTCCACTTTTGTTATGTTCATTCTCAGAAGATTGTAAAAATTTTGTCTATTCCTTGCCTTAACCCTAAATTTAGTGAAAGAGTGTATAACTGAGGTTAAACTCCAAAACAAATTTACCTCCCTTTACATTTAACTTACTGAATAACAAATATAGATATAGAAAAACATTAGCGGTCCAGTTAAAGAATCAATTAAAGTTGAAGTGTAGTTTGATGATAGAATATCAATTAAAAAAGGCTTGAAAGGATATGTATAAAAGAAAGAAATACTTTTTTCTAAAATAATTGAATGGAAGCCTTGCATTTCCATTCTCATCACCCAGATATGTATAAATACATTGTCTCAATGAGAATGACCATGGTCACTTTATAAAACAACTTATCAGAATGTTTGCAAATACTGATAGACCCTGATTTCATATTCAAAGACATATCTAATATCCATGGGCTTTCAAAATTAGTCTTTTTTCAGCAGTACAGAGGCCACATTTTTTGCTACCATTTTCATAAGCTCAACACTTTTCAAAAATTCTCCAACTGATATCATTTATAGCTTTCTCAATAATCAGATATAATTTCCTTGCTTTGTTACATTCCATTTCTCAGTATTCCTGAAGGAAGAACTGTAGCTGAGAAATCTTTTGATCAACTACTCTACCATATTAACACATTGCATTAGGGTGATGATACCACAGTTCATATCCCTCACTTGAGTGATATGCATTCTTCATTCAGAGACATTTATAAATGGAGTGTAACAGAGGTAGCTTGTTACCTTTGATCGTTGAAAGAAGCTGTATATACGTGTGTAGATACTTACACAACACACACATACACACATTTATATACAAAATAAATACATACGTGAACGCACACATACATATATTTGCATCAAGTCGATAAACGACTCTTAGTGGCATTCTTGACAATTACCACACGAATCATCTTGAGAAAATAAAAAGGTAGTTTTTCCTTTTTCTCTTTACGATGTAAATCTTTTTTTACATAGCACCGTCTATAAGACGGTGCCATACAGACAAGTCTGTGATACATGTTTGGGTATACAAAACGTAAAGAGCCGGCATACATAGTGTGTGTGTGAGAGAGAGAGAGAGAGGAAGAAAGACCGAGTGTGTATGTGTGTGCGCACGTTTGTATGTTTCTCTGTATAGGCGGTGTTTTGGAATAGCAATTACTGCTTCATATACATGTATGCATATATAAGATAAACCGGAACGGTTTCAATCCAGATTAATTGTAAACAGATCAGTCAATATAATTTAAGCGCTGAAAGTTTTTAAATCAACGTAATCATTATTAAGTAGTCAACTTTTCTAACATTATTATTAACGTTTCATAACAAGCTGCTATTATAACGTGACATGCTTAAAGAGCAGACTACACGCATAACATTTTATTTGATTATACAGACATTCGAGGGTCACATGGAGGGTAGTTACATTTAGTGAAATATACACCTACATATACAAAAAATGCGTTTTTAAATACACAATAAATTCAAGGTCATAAGTCGGGAGCCAAAAAAATTCCAGACTAGCTTAGCAAAATAAGAGTGAAAACTTATTTATGATAGACAGGATGTTTGGAAAACTAACACAACTTTCACTTTTGTCGGTATGATTGCCCATCCCACTTTCTAGGACAACGAGAGAAAAATCTCCAAAATAGCTAAAATATTTCGTAATAATAATATAGCGCTAAGTTTGAAGTGGAGACACCAAATTACAAAATGCTGTGACGTCGCGTGATTATTCTTTCTGCTTGTTATTATTGTTGGCATAACGAAAGATGTGTGTTTCTTCATAACTTTCTGAAAAATGGATATTTTTTTCGATGAAATTTTCAAAAAATACATTTCAGATAGTGTAGAATAACGATTATATCGGAATTTGATGTGAAATAAAAAAAATTAGGGTGGGGTTAGCGGGGGCGGATAATTGACACATTTCATCAAGGCGTTATGAGGAAACAAAGTCGAAGTGTATGAATTATCTGATGCCATCCTGCTATTCCGCCACACCTAATCTTAATCTACGCCATCTGAAATGAATATATGTAAAAATGCTTACTAAAAAAATATCCGTTAAGTTATGAGGAAAGAAATGGAGGTGTGTTTTAGCCGACACTCCGCTTCACTGTTCTGAAAACATTTTCCACAATAATTTCCGACACAACTCCTCCATTTACACCATTTAATATGTATCTCTGGAAATTTTCCTTAAAAACATGTATTTTTCAGTAAGTTATGAGGAAACAAATTCGGAGTATGGGGGCACACATCTGTAGTTATAGCAAGTCTTTGGGTGTAAGTAATAAATGTATAAATTATGAGAAATCAATTATAATTCATATATTTTGTTAAGGGAGGAGTGAACTGTTATAATGTTCAAATTAAATCTTTCATTTCCTGTATAAAACGAAGCTAGAGGATATTAGTATTGTTTAGAAGGACCGAAACTATGATCTCTACGTCAAGGGATATCACAAAGAAACTTTGGACTATAAATTGGTGTTTTAAAGAAACAGACATAGAGAAATGTCGATCTTGTACTAATCCTTTCTTCGAAAAATAACCTTGCAACAGCCAACACAAAAATGTATTTACTATTTTACCTACAGAAAGGAAATACGCTCTCTTACAGCAGCGACTGGAATGTATAAAGAAATGTCCATTATATTGGAAAGAATTGTCAGTTCTTTTATCATTAAACACCTGCTGTGTTAACTAATTACGTATTTCTTTGTGATATTAAATTCAAATTATTAGTGACTAACAAAATAGTAGTAATCCAATATCTTCTAAATATGCATTAACATAAAATGATATGGGTTCCAGGGCGTTAATATAAAATATAACGATTTTGAATGCTTGGAGCCTTCAACCAAGTTTGCAAACTAAACTTCACATTCTAAAATAAATTTGTACAACGATGAACACTTAAACTAACTTGTAACAAGATATATTGAAAGAGCGATAGAAAATGATGAGAATTACAACGAACTTATTCGATTTATTGGATCTTCTGTAAAAACAAAAATACCAACCACCTGAAGTTAAGTGTACAATTATAGTTAAGTAAAATTAAGGGAAATAACGTTTTTTGGTTAACTCTAATGAAAATGTGAGCCAAAAGTGTTGAATAATTCACATCTAGGATACAATTTCAGAAACATTAAATCGATATACTACTTGTCTGGCACTTTATTTTATCGATCAGTTCTCTTCCTTCGTTGATTTTACACCAGTTCTACAGGAAGTTGACACATGTATGCAAATTTAGATATTTTGCATGAATTTTTAGAGTTACTTTGCCATTAAAGGATTTCTCTTCATTTGTCAGAGATAAATATTTCCAAGCAACAACTAATGCAAAAACAAAGTTTTATTGAATATTCCAAGTCAAGTTTATCAAAGTTAAGTGAGAAGAGCAAACTTAACTTTTGTTAGTGGTTGGAATAATTGAAACATTACTTGGTAAATTCATATTTTTCTTCTAGTTTTAGAAATTACAATTTCATAAAGAAGGAATAACTGAGACAGGCTGTTGATTATACATGCACATATAGTTTACGTTACAAATACATAGGGTTTGCGTTAAATATGTATTGAAGTCCGTAGTGTTTACATACGCAAATCACAACATACACACACAGCTGCATGTTGTGGATAAGACACAAAGGACTAAATGTGTTCCAGAAAAAATACATATAAGTGGGCAAAAACAAGAGGCGATCAACAAAAAATTATGAAAAAATTAAAATAATTCGGCTGACGATCGGCATAAAGCTCATCGATCATAAACATGGTTATCGATCAAAGTAAAACATCATAAACAGTGCCGCCTCCACAGGTGGGAGTTACTTGTCAAAAGAACTAAAACTGTAACCAAGTGGCAATAATAAATGGGTGTACAAGTTGGAACACATGCATACAGAGAGAGAGAAAGAGAGAGTTTAAGAGTTTGAGATAAAAATTAAAATAATGTTGAACTACTTACCTAAAATCTGTGTAGCGCTGATAGCCTGGGCTGTGGGAGTTGTGCTGATCTGGTTAGTGCTGATCCCGGCCGCCGCTGCTACTGTCTGTATCTGTTGTGGGCTGAGTTGCTGTCCCTGCGACTGGGAGGAAGTTGTGCCTCCACCCCCTAAACTGGCCGCCATGCTGGAAGTAGTTGCCGATGTGGTGGTGGCTATCGTTATTGGCCCGCCCATGCCTTGGAGAGGCGACGAGGCCGCTATAATCTGTCCTTGCGGAGTGATAGCTTGAAAGTTAGCCAAGTTCTGCACGTTCTGTAGGGCGGAGAATCCTTGGAGACCTTGCAGACCCTGGATGTTTTGAACTTGTATAGTCTGTATGTTGGTAGGTCGGATGTTTGCAATGTTGAGTGTAGGAATCCAAGGACTGCCTTGTATAACTTGGTTCTGGCCTGCTGCTGCAGCAGCAATCTGGATATTGGCTGCGCTTTGTAACATTTGAGGAGTAATAATATTAGACACCATGCTGCCTTGACTGGCTGCGGAGGTAATAGTTGACGTTCCAGATAAACTGGCTGAATTTTGGGGTATAGCCAGTGAATGGACATTTTGGCTGCCTGATGTTACCACTGACTGGTTGCAAGGATTATGTGATAACGAAATGATAGTGGGAATAGTCTGTAGCGCTGACTGAGGGAGGTAGCCAGCATTTGAAGCAGTCGGCGAGGCAGCTGTACTCGAGATGGACGTGGATACAGTTTGGGTCGCGGTTCCACCACTTAGTTGTTGTTGTTGAATGTTGTTGACAGAGGGGCAGGTAACATCTGTTGCCGTAGTAACGAGAGGTTGCGGTGAGTTACTTTTGAGCTCAGTCTTAACGTTAATTTCAGTTGGTGCTGCTATCTCGAGCACTTGCTGTGTAAGATTTTGTCCGGAGCTGATTTGATTCGAGTTATTGCCCGTTGCTGAAGAATGAAGTGTGGGAAGAGTGCCCTGACCCATGAGATTAGCAGTTTGGAGTGTTGGTGTAGAGAAAGCTTGAAGAGGCAGTTGAATTGCTTGATAAGTCGTTTGTCCGTTCCCAGTTGATACGGGTATTTGTATAATGGGCATTTGTTGGAGTTGAGACAAAGGCAATTGTATTGTCTGCATAAGAGGCTGCCGTATGGCCATGTTCTGCATTCCTGCCAGATTGACCATATTACCGCCCAAATTGAGCACGTTACCCATGAAACCGACATTGTTGGGGATAATGTTGGCTCCCGAGAGGCCTTGGGTGGTTCGGACAATTTGTCCGGTCGGCGTTAGGACAGCTTGATTCCCCGCAAGAATCGCTTGACCTCCACTCGCCGTGGAAGCATTTGCAGGTACAAAGATGGCCTCTTGTCCATCCAGTGTAAATGTTTGGAACGGTGGTATGACATTGTATGTTATGTTTCCACCTGGTCCGGTGGACGCAATCAGTTGCGGAGTCTGCTGGGCTATGATCGGAGCAGTAGTTAATGCCGTAGCTGGTGCGTTTGGCTTGGTAGAGTCCACGACACCAGGTACTTGAACCCAGTTCTGGCCGGCCACGATCTCGCTTTGATTGGTAACCTGATTCTGACCAATAATTCGGACCTGAGTTGCACTCACTTGGTTAATTCCGTCTTCTTGTGGAGCCCCGATCTTGCTGCAAGTAGCGGCCAACAGAGCCAAAGGGGATGGCTGGTTATCCTACAAGGCGGGGTTAAAGAAAGGGGTGTGCATAAAAATTAGGCCATTCAAAAAAAATTTTCAGCCCTACTAGGAACTGGTTGTATGGTGGGGGGAGAGAGAGAAAAACAACATATACACATTCTACAGATGGAAAAAACTCACCTGAGATGAACTTGTCGGCATCACATAGTCTTCATTCGATCTCCTTATAGCAAGTGTAGCCATTTAATGCCGAAGCAAACCATTGATGTGGATACTGGATCGATCGTGACAGGCATCTGTTCGCCATAGATGGGAAGTCCACGTTCCCTGCTTGGAGGCCATGGAGGCGACTGACTGAAGCTAGCGTATTCTTCCGCGTTAACCGAAACACACGTTCTTTTTGTCTATATGCATACGCAATTGAAAATAGCATGCGACCAAAAAATATTACTTTCCATTCGATTTTGAAGGATAGTTTACAAAATCGATATTATTAGTGAGATTTTTAATTATTTTATTGAAAAATTTCTATATTAGTATGAGTAGAATGTTATATTAGTAATAAGTGGGAGGGAGAACTACATTGACGACAACGGCCCTAATATTGTTAAAGGCGGGCTATGATTGACAGAGTTGGTTGGATAAAAATGCACGATAATGTAAAAATTGATATAATAACGTTATTTACAATACGAAAAATTGAAAAGATACAATGTTATCGTAAAAATTCAATTATCATATAAGTAATTATATATATATACTAATTTAACTTCCAGTTATCAAATATGGATAGACAATTATATATGTATATATACATATATATATATATACATATATATATATGTATATATATATATATATATGTATGTATGTATATATATTTTTATATATGTATGTGTATATATATATATATATTATATATATATATATATATCTGTAAAGCGTGTGAAGGGGAAGGGAGAAAGTTGTAGTAACCAAACAGAAGAGTGACGCAGTAAATCCTATATGGGAGGAGATAATCAGTGATAGAGAAGTAGTACCAGAGCGAAGGAGGGAGGGAGGAGGAACGATACTAGAAAACAAAGAGAGTAGAGGAAACACACATCTACATACATATACATGTATGTGTATATGTATATATATATATATGTGTTTGTGTGTGTGCGTGTAGTATGAAAGAGACGGAGAGAAAGAGAGAGAGAGAGATAAGAAAAGGAGGGAACGTATAAAGTCAGTTTCTCTTTAAGACATTAGTGAGAATGAAATAGTGGGAGTGGAAAAAAATATTTTAGTGAAGTACAGAATGACTAATGAAGAAAGAGGATGGAAAACGAACGACAGTAGTATATCACTAACAATAGATGAGTTATACATACTCACGCATACACACACATAAATACATACACAAACAATATATATATATATATATATATATATATATATATACATATACACACACATATATTTACACACACACACACATCTCTATATAAATATATGTATACATATATGTATTAAATACATTTATACACTACGTAGGCGACGTGGGAAGGATGGAGCTAGACAGACCATACTAACATACTAAAACGGTTACGCACAATAAAACAATCACCACAACTCCACCATATTTACTTACATAGAGGAAAAAAAGTTTTCACGTCCAGCCAGACAACGTTCCCTTAAATAATCTTTCTTTTTCTTTTTTTCTAAGAATAACTTTTTTTTTGCGGAATTCTCCGAACACACCTCCTGATTGCTTACAAAACGAATAGAGGATGGAACGGCGATGAAGATTTAAATTTTTTTTATTTTGTTATTATTCTTCCGCGATAGAAAATAGTCCCTCATGAAAAATGGTCAGAAAAAAAGGCATATAAAAATGTCGCTAATCGGAAATACGGAAAACAGAAATGCTATAAATAATAGTAGCTGTTTCTTTCGCAAAATATCCGATAGTGTTCACTATATATATATATATATATATATATATATTATATATATATATATTATATATATATATATATATATATATATATATAATATATATATATATATATATATATATAGATATGTATATATATGTATGTATGTGTGTGTGTTTGAGTGTGTATAATGACGGGCACAATCTGGCTTGTTGCTAAGTCGATATATTAGCTTTTTCTCATATTGTTTTCTTTTTTTGTGCTTTTTGTATTATTTTTTACCACTCACGTCTCACACCTTTATTACAGTTTGTCTCTCTTCCATCTCTCTTTTTTCCTCTCTCTCTCTCTCTCTCTCTCTCTCTCTTCTTTCGCTCGCTTTCTTATTCTATCTGTCTGTCTATCTATCTATCTATCTATCTATCTATCTATCTATCTGTATGTCTGTTTGTCTAACTATCCCATGCTTAGCTTATGTTTCACCTTCACCACCCCTAAAATAACAGTACATTTTCTTTTTCCCGTCAAGAAAAATAAGCCGACAACCATTTAACAGTCAGGTCAAAGGCGGAGCAAACCACCCAGTTTTTTTTTTCTTTTTATGCCAACTCTCCTTAAGGTGGTCATTCATTTGTGTCTGTGTGTATTGTATGTATGCGAGTATATATATATATATATGGATTATTGTTGCTGTATGTGTATGTATACTGATGGATAGATAGATTTTATTTATTATACACAGACGCAGGAGTGGCTGTGTAGTAAGTAGCTTGCTTACCAACCACATGGTTCCGGATTCAGTCCCACTGCATGGCACCTTGGGCACCTGTCTTCTACTATAGCCTCGGGCCGACCAAAGCTTTGTGAGTGGATTTGGTAGACAGAATCTGAAAGAAACCCGTTGTATATGTATATATATATGTGTGTGTCCGTGTTTGACCCCAACATCGCTTGATAACCGATACTGGTGTGTTTGCGTCCCCGTAACTTAGCGGTTCGGCAAGAGAGACCGATAGGATAAGTACTAGGCTTACAAAGAATAAGTACTTGGCTTACAAAGAATAAGTCGTGGGGTCGATTTGCTCGACTAAAGGTGGTTCTCAAATGACTGAAACAAATAAAAAAGGAAAAAGACATTTGTGTGTGTGTGAGTATAAATTTCTATTCATATGTATATATGTATGTGTTGGGGAGGAATGTATATACGTAATAGTTACATAAAGAGGGAGGGGTAGATAGATAGATAGATGGATCCGTGAACAAACGAAGGTAGGCGGAGGTAAAGAAAAAGCACACCCCCCGTTTTTGTCTTAACCCTATCCCTAAACATTAAACCCTAACCCTAAACACCAGGTTGCACATATTCTTTACCTTCGTCTGAAGGTAGTACTCAATGCATTCTTTTAGAGTCGTAACCTCTTTAGATATACAGAACATGTACGTCCAAGGATATAGGAGCACAGTTGCACTTACGAAACTTTAAGTACTGTGGAGCTCAGTCAGCCTGTTATTAGATATTTATCATCATTGTCAATACCATACATCCATTTAACATCCACTTTTCCATGCTTACATGAGTCAGACGGAAATTGTTGATGCAGAATTACTACAGCTGGATACCCTCACTGAGGCAATGTCTACCGACCGAGACCTTTGGTGATGTGCTGTGCTTGAGAAGACCTGTCAAGCCAAGTGCACCCATGGTGGTGGCATGTAAAGAAACCTTTACGTTGGGGCCTCACGGAGGCAAAGTGGCTAAGTTCCTCTCAAGCGTTGGGCCTCATGGAGGCAAAGTGGCTGAGTTCCTTTTGAGCATTGGGCCTCACGGAGGCAAAGTGGCTGAATTCCTTTTCAGTGTTGGGCCTCATAGAAGCAATGAGACCTTTGGCATTATGTCGTGCTTGAGAAGAAGACCCATTAAGCCAAATAAAATTGCTGTCATAGCAAATACCGGTGTCATACAAATTAGTACCCATGCCAGTGGCATGTAAAAGCACCCATTACACTCTTGGAGTGGTTGGCATTAGGAAGGGCATCCAGCCATAGAAAACCATGCCAAATCAGACTGGAGTCTGGTGCAACCTTCAAATGTGCCAGCCCAGTCAAACTGTCCAATGATGATGATGATGATGATGATGAGCTCCAAAAAACAATTCCAATGAAAAAAAATATATATTTTCTTTGCAGGCATATGATGCACCTGGTTTGTCATCATCACCTGGCCCTTGGATGCCTTTTGCAGGGCTTGCTCTGTTGCAAAGTTATTCAACCTGGAGATTATTCATGACCTTCCCAAACACTGCTACCCTCTACTCTTCATCAAAATGCCAAAACCAAAAGTAAACCTTCTAGACAATTTTTCTTCCTCTGTAGTATCTGTAGACTTCATTCCAATCTAGGCATCATTCATTATCGCTTTCTCACATCCAGATCACTTTATTCATCCTTCAGACATGAATCGCTCAGCTCCTATTTTCATCTCATCTCCACTATCCAGGCTCTCTATTCTAAACAAAAGCCAGTAGCATGAAACTGAACAACAAAGACATTGAAGGGGAGCATGACTAGAATTCTAAATGGAAAGGGGAGATAATTTCCTTGGAATTTACAGGCCATTAGGGGGTTTGGGGGGAAGTGGGGATCTCGGGCAAACAGAACAGCTGTGAACACTTGTATTTACCTCAATAGACCTTGTATAATTATGTCAAAAGCACAGCAGTCCTACCTTGACCCTAGCATGCAAAAGATATAGGTATCTTTTACCTTTTAATTATTATAATTGTTGGACTGCAGCTATGCTGGGACACTGCCACAAAGCATTTTGTCAAAAAAATTGATGCCAGCACTTGTGTTCTTTTTTTAAGTGTAATATATATCGTATCAGTTGTCATTTACTGAACAGCTAAGTTATGGAGACATGAACCATGAACCATGGAGACATGAACCAATGAACCATGAACTAACACCAGTTATCAAATGGTGGAAGGGGACAAACAATGACATACACACACAAACAATGACATACATACACACATATATATATATGACAGGCTTCCTCTCAGCTTCCCAATATAAACTCACAGGGCATTAGTCCAAGGATTTAGTCGAAGACACTTGTCCAAGATACTGCAGAGTGGTACTGAACCCTAAACCACATGACTACAACACAAATTTCTTAATTATGCCCACACTTATATTTATACAAAACTAAGAGAGGAACATTTATAACCTAAGGTAGTTTGCTTTAATTAAGTAAAATGAGCTAAGAGAAAAAAAATTAGTGAGGGTAGTGGCATGGATTTGCACAATAAAGAAGAATAAATGCCTATTGAATACCATGCAGGATAAAGTCTCCTTTTATTAAAATTATTTTTGCTTCAAGAGATGATATACAAATGTCTGGTGGCAATCGCAACCGACTTTAAATGAGAAGGTGGAAATGATCTCAAGAGCTTAGAATTCTTCTGAACTGATTTGCAGAAGCATTCCCACACACACAATATATATGTGTATATATACAATATATATATTCTGAGTGTTCCAAACGCATCCTAATGTAATCCTTGTATTGTCCTTTTTGTACACCCTGATGACATTCCATCCAAGGTATTTAAAATGCAAAATTATATATTTATATATTCTTTTATTGGAAATTAATTGTTATCGCCATATTAATATGGCATTCTTATAGATATAAGAATAATCGCTGCCATGGTCAGCTCCATGAGGCCACCGCCATCAAGATAGCTATTGATACACGATCTGTATCCATTATAACCTTCGAACAAGGGAGGTCAGCCGCTTCACACTGCCAGTCCGACAGCTACAGACCCGTTTGCCATAATCTCTTTTATAGAGACTTAGTAATTTTAATATTTCTATTATTGAAAACAAGTGGATGTATTCCACTGAAACTAGGTAAATATAAGCCTTCGAACAGAGACGTCAGTGGCGACACCTGCGGGTCTGACTGCGCTACATTGACAAGGGGCAATACCCCGAAACGCGTCTGTAGCTGTCGGACTGGCAGTGTGAAGCGGCTGACCTCCCTTGTTCGAAGGTTATAATGGATATCTATCTTGATGATATCTTGATGGCGGTGGCCTCATGGAGCTGACCATGGCAGCGATTATTCTTATATCTATAAGAATGCCATATTAATATGGCGATAACAATTAATTTCCAGTAAACACTGCCATAATCTCTTTTATAGAGACTTAGTAATTTTAATATTTCTATTATTCTTTTATTCTTTTACTTGTTTCAGTCATTTGACTGTGGTCATGCTGGAGCACCACCTTTACTCAAATAAATTGACTCCAGGACTTATTCTTTGTAAGCCTAATACTTATTCTATCGGTTTCTTTTGCCAAACTCCTAAATGAGGGAGATGTAAACACACCAACATCGGTTGTCAAGCGATGGTGGGAGGACAAACACAGATACACAAACAACAAACACATACATCATCATCATCATCATCATCATCATCGTTTAATGTCTGCTTTCTATGCTGGCATGGGTTGGACAGTTTGACTGAGGACTGGCGAGCCAGATGGCTGCACCAGGCTCCAATCTGATCTGGCAGAGTTTCTACAGCTGGATGCCCTTCCTAATGCCAACCACTCCGAGAGTGTAGTGGGTGCCTTTTACATGCCACCAGTATGGGAGCCAGTCAGTGACCTGGCAACAATCATGCTTGGATGGTGCTTTTAACGCTCCACTCACACACATGCCAGTCAAGCGGTGCTGTCATCAAATTTGATTTTGATTTCACTTGCCTCAACAGGTCTTCGCAAGCAGAGTTTAGTGTCCAATGAGGGAAAGTACGCATAAGTGGGCTGGTTACACCACTGGCATAGGCCACGGGTTATGGTCTCACTTGGTTTGCCAGGTCTTCTCAAGCATAGCAGATTTCCAAAGGTCTCGGTCACTAGTCATTGCCTCAGTGAGGCCTAATGTTCGAAGGTTGTGTTTCACCACCTCATCCCAGGTCTTCCTGAGTCTACCTCTTCCACAGGTTCCCTCAACCGCTAGGGTATGACACTTTTTCATACAGCTATCCTCATCTATTGTCACCGCATGACCGTACCAGCACAGTCGTCTCTCTTGCACACCACATCTGATGCTTCTTAGGTCCAACTTTTCTCTCAAGGCACTTACACTCTGTCGAGTATGCACACTACACATCCAGCGGAGCATACTGACTTCATTCCTTGCAAGCTTACGCATGTCCTCAGCAGTCACAGCCCATGTTTCACAGCCATGTAGCATGGCTGTTGGTACACATGCGTCATACAGTCTACCTTTTACTCTGAGCAAGAGGCCCCTTGTCAACAGCAGAGGTAGGAGCTCATACATACATACATATATATATATATATACAACAGGCTGCTTTCAGTTTCCATCTACTAAATCCACTCACAAGGCTTTGGTTGGCCCGAGACTATAGTAGAAGATACTTGCCCAAGGTACCACACAGTGGGACCGAACCCGGAACCATGTAGTTGAGAAGCAAGTTTCTTACCGCACAACCACTCCTGCACCTTAGAGCAAGGCTGTGCTGATGATGCTCATTGAAACAGCAAATATGTTCATAGGTATCCTCTTGTTCTCCAGGAAGCACAGACTGTTTTTTCGTAAAGGCAAGTAAATATTGTAGAATTGATGAATTTTTTAGGTTATTTTCACTTCTGATTCAGAGTCATTTGCTATTGGCAAATGGAACTCGTTTACTGTTCTCTTGAATCCAAAAATTTGTTGTGTGCCTTATTTATCTTTTCCTTTGTCCTTATCCAAATGTTTGTGCGTGCTATGATGCAAAAGTGTTGTAAGTCCAAAATGTTGCTTTTTCAGAAAATGAAAAAATAGTATTGCCATTCCATAGCATAACCGTTGTACTATACTTTGACAAGTTTTTATATCTTGGCATCTGAAGCAGCTAGAGATATGATAGTTTAACCAAAAGAACAGGCTATTGCAAGCAAAAATAAATATTGAAAAAATTTCAAAATAGAAACGATATATATATACTACATATATATATATATAGTCTATATCCATTTAAAAGAAGAAAAGAAAATGGAGATTAGGAAGTTAATAATTGTTTATCATTAACAACAAATTGGTTATCTTTGCTTCTTACAGCCGTTTCAGTTAATACTCAGTAATTTAATTACAAATTTGTACATTAAATTTACATTTGTGTGATGTATAATTTCATCAGAGGAAAAAAAATTAACCTTTGGATGTTATGTGGTCTTATCAATTCATTGCAACCTTTTCAAAAGTCTTGGCTATTGAAAACATTGCAAAACATAACAAAGATTTTAAGAAAATAAAAATAAGGAATGAGTGGAAATTTTACTGGTGAGTGTGTTAAATTTTAAGGCACAAAAAAAATGACTCTCCCCACACACAACAGAACTTTATATATACCTATTGTTTTAAAGGAATTTCATTCCCCAAAAATACTGGGTATTGAACCAGTATTTCTTTGGATGCAACCATCCCTTCACGACGTTAATATACCCTCTAATTGAATTTATATATAATATAAATAATATATATATATATATGTATGTATGTATATATACATGCATACGCCCCGACTGGCTTCTGTGCCGGTGGTACATTAAAAAGCACCATCCGAACGTGGCCGTTGCCAGCGCTGCCCCGACTGGCTTCCGTGCCGGTGGCACGTTAAAAGCTCCAACCGATCGTGGCCGATGCCGGACCCCCTGGCACCTGTGCAGGTGGCACGTAAAAAGCACCCACTACACTCGTGGAGTGGTTGGCGTTAGGAAGGGCATCCAGCTGTAGAATTTCTGCCAGATCAGACTGGAGCCTGGTGCAGCCCCTGGCTTCCCAGACCCCGGTCGAACCGTCCAACCCGTGCTAGCGCGGAAAAACGAACGTTAAACGATGATGATGATGATGATATATATATATATATATATATAAAATATACACATAATATAAATAATATATATATATATATATATATATATATATACACATATATAATATAAATAATATATATATATATGTGTGTGTGTGTGTGTATACATATGCATATATGGGTACAAGACGTCACCAACAGTAAACAACATGAAATACAAAAACAAATGAGTTCAATATGCAAACAACGAGAGAAACAATTGGAAAACAGGACATGTAACATAAAGAATGACCCTTCATCAGTTGTCGGCTGTCTATCTACTCATTTCATGCATTAAACAACCATATGAGTCTTTGAAGACAGTTGCTCCCATAAATACCAAAATAAAATTTAAGATTTATGGAGGGTCAAAGTTGGGAACAAAAACAGGACATTGGAGACATTCAAGGCAACTGAACGGAAACAAATATGGAGGGTCACTAGACCAGAATGAGGGTAAAATAACAAATGCTGGAGAAATATTTTCTTTGACAAGAGAAAGGACAGAAGAGAGAGATAGGATACGTCCTGTGCTTAGGACAGTCCTGAAAGAAGAGAAAGATGATCACGTGAGGAAATATAAGCAACTGTGCTGGTGTCACATACGAAAGCACCTGTGCTGGTGCCATGTAAGCAACATCCAATACACTCTGTAAAGTGGTTGGCATTAAGAAGAACATTCAGCTGTAGAAACCATGCCAAAACAGACGATGACTGGAACCTAGTGCAGTCCTCCAGTTTGCCACTTCCTGTAAAACTGTTCAATGCATGCCAGCTTGGGAAATGGATGTTAAATGATTGTGATCATTCTTTTATTCTTTTACCTGTTTCAGTCATTTGACTGCGGCCATTCTAGAACACTGCCCTTAGTTGAAAAAATCAACCCCAGAAATTATTCTTTGTTAGCTTAGTACTTATTCTATCGGTCTCTTTTAGCAAACCACTAAGTTAAAGGGGCCGTAAACACACCAGCATCAGTTGTCAAGCGATGCTGTGGGGACAAACACACACACATATATATATATCACGTGACCAACCATGCCATCAGATGCTACACATCGCTGATCACAATGCACTTCACATTGTTTTAACCTTCAATGATGCCAACCTGCTGGCTAAGCGAGCAGGCCAATATATATATATATATATATATATATATATATATACGATGGGCTTCTTTCAGTTTCTGCCTACCAAATCCACTCACAAGGCTTTGGTCGGCCCGAGGCTACAGTATAAGATACTTGCCCAAGGGACTGAACCCGGAACCATATGGTTGGTAAGCAAGCTACTTACCACAGAGCCACGCCTACGCCTATGATCATCATGATGATATATCATCGTTTCAGCATTTACTTTTTGAGGCTTGCACAGGTTATACACAGTTTATTGTGGCAGATTTTCTCTGACTGAACACCACCTGTCACCAACCCTTACCTGTTTCTAAGCAAGATAATATTTCCTTGTGGCCAGACATGTTTTCACGGAATCTTGGAAATGAATGACATTCAATGACACACACATATCTATACGATGCATCTTTGTCAGTTTCTGTTGAACTAATCCACTCACAGGGTTTTGGTCAGCTTAGGGCTATATTAGAAGACACTTGCCCAAGGAGTCACATATTAGGATTGTTTGAGGAGCAAACGTCTGGACCATACAGCCACTCATGCACATATGTATGTATGTATGATGTATGTATGTATTTGTGTGTGTGTATGTATATTTCAAATATTCAGGCGTAGGAGTGGCTGTGTGGTAAGTAGCTTGCTTACCAACCACATGGTTCCGGGTTCAGTCCCACTGCGTGGCACGTTGGGCAAGTGTCCTCTACTATAGCCTCGGGCCGACTAAAGCCTTGTGAGTGGATTTGGGTAGACGGAAACTGAAAGAATCCTGTCGTATACATATATATGTATTTATGTATATGTGTGTGGGTGTATACGTTTGTGTGTCTGTGTTTGTCCCCCCCTCCCAACATCGCTTGGTATGTTTACGTCCCGGTAACTTAGCGGTTCGGCAAAAGTGACCGATAGAATAAGTACCAGGCTTACAAAGAATAAGTCCTGGGGTCGATTTGCTCGACTAAAGGCGGTGCTCCAGCATGGCCACAGTCAAATGACTGAAACAAGTAAAAGAGTATGTGTGGGTGTGGGTATATGTATATATATTATGTTTGCGTATATATAAGTGCGTGCGCGCATGTCACGAATATGTATTTCCAATTGAAAATTATGTTTAAACGCGCATATATTAAATAATTAAAGCGTATTCGACTTGTGAATATATATCTTAAAATACGCTGTCCTTTAATAACTGCAACACTAGTATAATAAACACATGAAACGTGAATAAATTAGTCTTTTTTATTATTGTTATGTATATAGGAAAACATATGTTTACGCACATGCACGACAAAGCAAAAATAAAAATAATAATTAATTCTTCCAGAATTAAATTATGTCGGAGTACTTTATTGACTAGTTATAGCATTCCAGTGCACAAAAAAGTCAGGTTCGATTCCAAAATGTGTGTATTATCAATAACGAAGGTGAAATCTATATTCAATCGAAATATATTCGGAAATCGATTATTCAGACGGTAATTAATTCTCGTAAGACATACGGTAAAGGTAAATATACTTAAGATTATTAGCTTTTTAACGAATTTTAAACAAAATAAACTCCAGCAGTCGCATTTTACTGATATAAATCAAATTCGGGGGTGGGGAGACTATACAAGTAGCTACACTACAATTAATATCGATTTTTAATCAATAAACTATTGTTTTTATTATTTTAAAGATTGCTGCATAATATAGGCTCTTGTTTCAATGCAAAGCTTAAACAGCTCACAGTCTTCGTTGCATACACGTTTATATGTATTAATATACTCGTATGTGTGTATTTAAGTGTATTGTAGCTTCTTGAAGCAATTCTGCATAGAAACATGCACAAATTTTGTTTCTACATTAAATTTTTTATTTCCATTTCAGATTAAACAAAAGGATTTTTGTATAAAATAAAACTTTTTTATTGTTGGATGCCCCTCCTAAAACTAAAATATTTTCTGTTTTTCTTCTGTGTTCACTAAAACTAAATAGAACTATGATGTATCTTGCCATAAGGCTTAAAAGGAATAAATGTATAAAAGAAATAAGAAAAAAAAATTAGCTAAGGGAAATAACTCAAATAAGCCAACGGCATATATTGGGATATATTAAATATGTATGGATGTACTGAATGATGTACAAAAAATTAATGAATAGAAATGTTTCTCATGGTTGGAGAAAGAAAACAAAAACCTAGTGGCATAAGTTGGCATCTAAAAAGTAGAAGGGGAGATAATTTTTTTATAAAAAAAAATTCTATTGTCATGCTAATAGTCTGACTTTTGGTGGAGGAAGAGAATAGGAATGGATATGTTTCAATTTTCATGAACCTCATCAACAGTCAAACATAGAAAGCACAAACCTGCTTTATCAGTAAATAGGATATCATCATTATCATTTTAACACTCACCTTTCCATGCATGGGTCAGTCTGTATCTGTTTAGGCAGATTTTCAAATGAAGGATGCCCTTCTTGTCACTAACCCTCGCTTGTTTCTCCAAGCAAGGTAATATTTCCTCATAGCTGGACACATTTTAATAGAAGACTAGAAACAGGGGACACTGCTTGTGCAAGATGCTGAAAAGTTCCTGGTTTTAAGGGTATTGCAAAAGGCCTGGCTAGAAGTCCAACCTTCCAAGTCCTTTTAGAGGACTTAGAAAAACTGAAGGACTGCTGCAATAAGTGTGTGAATCTGAGATGAGGAATATGTTGAATAAAATCATAATTAACTGATCCTCCTGTATTTTCTTTAACCCAAAACCAAGAACTTTTCAGTTTCCCTCCTATGTTGGCGATGCTTAGTTTTACAATTATAGTGTGATGTGAAGATAAATAGATAGAAACACACACACGCACGCACACACATATTACAAGCTACTTTTAGTTTTTAGTTTCTTTCTACCAAATCTGCTCACAGGTATTTTGTCAGCCTGGAGCAATAGTAGAAAACACTTGGCTAAGATACCATGCAGTGGGACTGAACCCAGATCATGTGGTTGGGAAGTGAACTACTTAGCTACTAAAAGAGGAAGGAGTGGGTAAAAATAATTTTTGCACCATGGAATTTGCATCATGGAAAAAAAAGAAAAAAAGCCGGGCATAAAGTTTTGTGATAAATCATATATGGATGTACTAGGCGGTATATATCACAGTATTACGGTATTGACCAGACTATCAGATGTTGTTATACATTGCCGGTCTCAATGCGCTTTGCATTGTTTTAGCTTTCAAATCATGCCACACCACTGGTTAGGCAAGCAGGCCAACTTTCCCCCTGACTGGAAGACTGTTCTGTCACAGAGTTACCCATTTTCACCTGAGTGGCATGTGAAATGAAGTGTGTTGCTCAAGAATGTACTACTAGGAATTGAACTTACAACCTTATAATCGTGAACTATATCCTGAAACCACTAGACCATGTACCTTCACTAAATAAAATTTTTTAAATATGAATAAATATAAAGGCTCACACATATATGTATTTCAGTCTTGCTGTGAAATTAAACCAATAAGGGATCTTTCAGCAACTTGGTACAAGAAAAAAGTGATCAGTTTCATTGCTATTAAGTAATCATCAGAATCCACTTGTCTGCTCTTACCTATATAGACAACAGCTGAAGGCAACTTACTACTAGGAAAATAAGTATGTGCCTTTTACCTTTTTTTTTTCTTTATCTTTAGCTCTTACCTCACTACAGAGAATAGGCCATTGTTCACTTTTCTTCATTGTTCTCAACTCCAGACTGTCCTTTGTGTTTCTCTTCAGTTGGATCTCTGCTTTTTCAGTTCTGTGGCCTTACAGATTTTGCTGCACTCTCATATGTTACCTTGATGAAAGGTCTTCCTCTCTCAGCTTTTGTTGGTTTTGAATTGTCATAGATGCTTCTGTAACTTTGCCTTATTCTCGGTAGGAATGTTAACCCGATGTAAACCCATTTTTGCCTCTAGGACAAATGGATAATTGAAACCTGGACAGTTCTCTGATTCGCCAGCTCCTGTCAAACTGTCTACCCTATGTCAGCATGGAAAATGGACGTTAAATGTTGATGATGATAAGGAGGAGAAGGAGAGATCCATATTAGTGTGGCTACTATTCTTTGACCTGTCTAGCATGGGAGGCCCTAACAGGAGCTTGCACTCTACTCTCATAGCTCTCAGGGTTATTGAGGCACACAAGCCATCTCACCACAACAAAGACTGGATCTTGCAATAGAAACAAGTACATATGTAGGTACAAATTAATTTGCATAATGAAGAAATAAGAGCACTCAGAGAGAGCAAACCTCCACCAACGTCCTCACAACAATTAACCAGAGATGATTTTAAAATGAGAATATCTTAAATAAACTTGACTGTTCTCACAAACAAGAATACTAAAACTGAACCTGACCGCTCTCAAAAATTAAGTGAGAAACGAAGAATAATCCAGAATCCTTGTTCAGAACCAGATTGATCCCAAAATCTAATCAGTTCATACCAGTCCTGAGGCAAAACATCCCTGAAAGTTTCATCCAAATCCATCCATTGGTTCTTGAGATATCTATCTTGTCCAAGGACAAACAAACAAATGAACAAACATGACGGAAAACAATATTTCTGCCTTCGCTAAGGTGGAGGTAATAATAACTAGAGCAGCATTACACTTACAGCTTAGGAATGACCATGTATTTATATAGTCTATCTATGAAATTATCCCTGCAATGTCTTGTGATGGGTGATTGAATTAACATTAAGATTTACTCATCTGACACCAGAGACTTCTTTTTTACAAAAAAATATTTTATATAACATCAAATATGGTATATAACTAAATATCACTGAAAATTTTGTCCATCACTTTGCTAATTCTGACACTCCACAATCTTCACTTGATTAAATAAGGAATTAAACATTTTTTAATCCTTTGGATGAAGTGGGACACCTTATCATTTTCATATATTTATAAATGGCTATTAATCCTTCCTTATAGATGTTTCTTGTCTTTCTTACTTTCATTGTGATACACAAATAAATCATATTTTCATCTGCATAATCTTTGATCATTTTCACCATTAGTTGAGATTGAAATTATGAACATTTATTTCAAATCTCAGTGTCCAATACTCTGAACTCCAAGGCTTTTCTCACTATCAGAGTTTATCTTACTAAAAGCAAATGCAGTGAACTGCACAGAATTGTACATAATTATATAGATGTCATTATCAAAATATAGTTACTAACCTTTAAATTGACATGTTTCCATCATAGGGGGACAATAATTAAGCCGAGCTAAAGTATTGAGCCATGACATTTAGAAGAATACTCAAGCATTTAATTAAAGACTTTTTACATATGTAAAATGTGGCACTTAAAGATATTTGAAAATGACACTTATAAAAGTAATTTGTGAAAGAATTAAGAAACAAAAAATAATTTAAAAGTCTGAATAACCTTTACTATTTTTTGTAACAGTATGGATGCCATGCTGTATTTTTGGTCAATACAGACAAGATACATTGGAGTGGATCTGGTCTTTAAAGCAAACTGGAGTAAGTAATGAATATATTTTGGTCCTAATAGATCTCTTCAGCAAACTCCAGTGACTTAGTGGACAAGAATGTTATAACCCTTAGTTTAGAATTAATGGCTCTTAACTGAAATTTAGTCTGCCTCGACCCTGGAAATTTGTTTTACACAACCAACTCATGACACTCAATGATCCATTGATATCAAACATCAAAAGCAGAATGCTATCAATCACCTTCTGACCTCATTTACACCTTTTTCACAGTAGTCTCACTTCCAAAGACTATAATACAGATTAAACAAGCTTCATACAACTTGCATTTTGTTCATAAAGAGAAGCCCTTTTTTTTTTCCAGCAGAGAGAGCAGTTCATAAAACTATATCTACCTGGCCGTTATTTTTCTGTTCAGATTTAAGATTGTAGCCAACCCATTGCATGTTTCTATTTTCTGTCTCCTCCATCTTTTGCAGATTACACAACTTTCTGATTCTAAACTCATTTCCAACACATTTGTATTGGATAGCTTGGAAAATTTAGAATTCCCTGCTAGTAAGTGGAATGCTTTACATCATCAACATTTAACATATGTTGTCCATGCTGGCATAGGTTGGACAGTTTGATCAGTGCTGGTAAGCTGAGGGGCTGCACCAGACTCCCATCTGATTTAGCATGGTTAGACTGAAGTCTGCCCAATTGTACATAACTCTAAACATCAACCAATATTATTAGATAGATTTTAGGCAGTGAGCTAGCAGAATCATTAACATACTAGGCAAAATGCTTAAGGGCATTTCATGTCTTTATTTATTGAGTTCAAATTCTGCCAAGGTCAGTTTAGCCATTCATCCTCTTGCAGCCAATAAAATAAGTACCAGTTAAGCGCTGGGGTTGATGTAATGAACTTCTCCACCAATCAAAATTGCTGGCCTGCCTTATGCCCAAATTAGAAAAGATTATTAAAGCTCAACCTTTTAAATCGTTTTTTGGAGAAAAGATTTCCTTCACTGACTGGTTGTCACTGTAATTCTCGGAGATATTGGAATAATAAACATAACTTGAATGACAATTTTAGTGTGTATTCAGTGTTCTGCTACCGTCACTGCTGAAGAAGTTATTTATAGGAATATGCAACACCAAACCATTAACTTAACATTGACATTTCTAATTCATTTAACAGTTCTAACAAACTAGAAAATTATAAATTAACTATTTCAGACTAAACTCAACTACATTCACATGCACACATACACACATGCTTGCACATGCATGCTGGGAAATAAGTTTACGAATTCTATAAAGCTGGAAGGATAAATTTCTGCCAATAGGTATTAAATATTCAGGAATGATTCCAATTATTTTGTTTATATACATCTAAATTAATAAATCAATCATTCTCGTCATCATTTTATATTCATTTTTTTCCATATGCAGTATTTTGCCATTTATTATGGCCCGCTATCATCACCTTTATGAGATTCACATCTGAGGATCAGCCATCAATACTTTTTCCGTATACTCCTTGACTTTCCTCTTTCACAGATTCCTTGAAATGATAATGTTTATATAGAGTTGTGTGACTAGGGTACTGGTAAACCAGTTGAGACATCAAGAGGCTGTCTGTATCCTGTTACTAGCCACGGTACTGTGTTAATTCTTAAATGCCAAAAACATGTATCATCATCATCATCATAATCATCATCATACTAATATCCACTTTTCCATGCTTGCATAGTTTGGAAGAAGTTTATTGAGACAAAATTTCAACAGCCAGATCTCCTTGCTGCCAATTCTTACTAGTTTCCAAGCAAGGTAATATTTCCCCATGGCCTGAAATATTTTCACAGATTATTGGAAATGAACAACATTTATTAACAATAATTATGTGATGTCAAAACAGGAAGAGCCAAACACACACACACACGAATTAGAAGATGCTTATCCAAGGTTCTACACCAGTATTTCTCAACCATTTTACCCTTGCGTGATCCTTAAAATAAATTACATATCTCAAGGAACCCCTGCACAAAAACATTACACACCATATCTTTCTCATATTTTTTCATTGTAGTTCACTTGGTAAATATCATATATATATGTGTGTGTGTGTGTGTGTATATGTATGTATATATATATATATATATATATATATATATATATATATATATATATATAATATATATATATATATATATATTCATATATGTATATCATTTATTATTATTATACATGCACACACACACAATCAGAACTAGAGGAGAAGTTTCAGGTGTGGAAGCAAGGATTAGAATTGAAGGGCCTTAGAGTCAACCTAGCTAAAACCAAAGTCCTAATAAGTAGGAAGGCAGGCAAACCACAAATCCCTTCAGGTAGATGGCCCTGCTCGATCCGTAGAAAAGGTGTAGGTAGAAACTCTATAAGATGTATCCAGTGTAAGCTATGGGCACATAAGAGGTGCAGCAATATCAAAAGAAAGCTAACTGGGAAGATAGTTTCTGTATGTGGCAGATGCTCAGGAGAAATAAACACTGAAAATGTGCAGAGAACAACTTCTGCCACATTCCAGGGAGAAAAACTAGAAGTAGTTGATAGCTTCTGTTACCTCGGAGACCAAGTCAGTAGCAGTGGCGGGTGTTCTGAAAGCGTTGCTGCTAGAATAAGAATAGCCTGGGCAAAATTCAGAGAGCTCCTACCTCTGCTGGTGACAAAGGGTCTCTCAGTCAGAGTAAAAAGTAGACTGTATGATGCATGTGTATGAACAGCCATGGCAGTGAAACATGGGCTGTGACTGCTGAGGATATGCGTAAGCTTGCAAGGAATGAAGCCAGTATGATCCGCTGCATGTGTAATGTCAGTGTGCATACTTGACAGAGAGAAAAGTTGGACTTAAGAAGTATCAGATGTGGTTTGCAAGAGAGACAACTGCGCTGGTATGGTCATTTGGTGAGAATGGATGAGGATAGCTGTATGAAAAAGTGTCATACCCTAGCGGTTGAGGGAACCTGTGGAAGAGGTAGACCCAGGAAGACTTGAGATGAGGTGGTGAAGCACGACCTTCAAACATTAGGCCTCACCGAAGCAATGACTAGTGACCGAGACCTTTGGAAATCTGTTCTGTTTGAGAAGACCCAGCAAGCCAAGTGAGACCATAACCCGTGGCCTATGGCAGTGGTATAACCAGCCCACTTATGCGTACCTTTCCTTTATTGGACACTAAATTCTGCTTGAGAAAACCTGTTGAGGCAAGTAAAATTGAAATCAAATTCTATGACTGGCATCCGTGCTTGTGAAGCACTAAGAGCACCATCCGAGTGAGATTGTTGCCAGGGCCACTGACTGGCTCCCATGCCAGTGGCACGTAAAAAGCACCATTTGAGCATGATCGTTACCAGTGTCGCATTACTGGCACTTGTGCTGATGGTACATGAAAGACAAAATTCGAGCAAGATCATTGCCAGTGCCGCTAGACTGGCTCCTGTGCAAGTGGCACGTAAAACACACCATTTGAGCATGGCTGTTGCCAGTACCCCCTGACTGGCCCTCATGCCAAGTGGCATGTAAAAGCACCCACTACACTCTCGGATTGGTTGGCGTTAGGAAGGGCATCCACATGTAGAAACTCTGCTAGATCAGACTGAAGCCTGGTGCAGCCATCTGGCTTGTTAGCCCTCAGTCAAACCGTTCAGCCCATGCCAGCACGGAAAGCGGACGTTAAACGATGATGATGTATGTATATATAGGGTGTCCATAAATTACAGACGTCACTAAAATATATCCCTAATGGCAGTTATTTTTGTTTTTTTGATAACATAATAGGTTAGATAGGATGATGTCTGTATTACATTATTACAATAACCAATAATATGTTGTGCATGCATAGTAATATTACAAATCTTTCTCATAGAAGGAACTTTTTGCAGAACCCTGGTTGAGAAATGCTGTTCTATACAGTGGGACTGAATCCAGAACCATGTGGTTAGAAAACAAAATTCTCAACCACACATTTACACCTGTGCCTACATCAACCAACCACACCTGCACTGGTGAAAATGGATTAAAACTCCATTTCTCTCTGGAACAGTCAACTGAAACACTGAAAACTACAAAAGGAATGAGTTCAAATGATTTTTTTAGTATTCTACTAATGACAATCACAGCTGACTTTGTCAATAGAGTCAGCTGTTTTATCTCATACAAAGTACTACAATCTCTTTAGATCTTGCTCACTTAGCTGTAAGGAAATTGTTGTTTTATTTCAGGTCAGTTCTGACTAAGCAGATCTGTAATCAGAAGAGTTTAAGACATGGTCACTCCATTCAAGTATAAGATAGAATGTATTCAAGATTACATTATCCTGGCCATATAGATATATTTTTTTCTATTTTTATGATTGTAAGGACTGTAAGGCATAATTTGAGGAAGACTTTGCTCTCATTTCTAATATGTAGAACAACCACAATGTTTAACTTGATCTGCAAATAAGTAGTATTAAAGCAAGCAATTCACTGTTGGAAGCACTAAGAAGGTTATTTTACTGATAGCAGTTTCATTAGCTTGCTGTGCAGAGCTCAACATTTCAGATGTGTTTGACAATAGAATAAGACAATTGCCTGCTGTTTGAATGTTGGTGATTTGGCATGGCTGACAGAACAATGAAACCGTTTGGATTATAGTACTTTTTGACACTGGAGGCAAACACACACACACACAGAAATATACACATTGAATGAGAAAGAAGCATTGCAATTTATTAATTGATCATGATTGATATAATAATTTTCCCTCTCCCTATACATGTAAAGAGAAATATGTGCACACACATAAACAGAGAGAGAGAAAGAAAACAAGAGAAGCATTAAAGTGTCTATTGTCAAATAAGTCATCATTGAATCAGTAATGCCAAAATTGGCTAATCTCAGCTTTATGTTCAAAAGTGTTGATAAACTAAGATGAACTATATTACTCCCATGGAAATTTGTTAAAAACCTTTCTCATATATGAGTCAATCTTTTTGTATCATCACAACTTGTGTCATATACTTGTATTCTTTTATTCTTTTACTTGTTTCAGTCATATGACTGCAGCCATGCTAGAGCACTGCCTTTAGCCGAGCAAATTGACCCCAGGACTTATTCTTTGTAAGCCTAGTACTTATTCTATCGGTTCTCTTTTGCCAAACTAAGTTATTGGGATGTAAACACTCCAGTATTGGTTGTCAAGCGATGCCGGGGTGTGGGGGGATACACACACACACACATAGTTGGAATTTACAAAAAAGCAAACAAAACAAAAGATGAAGATGGGTGTGTAAACAACAAACAGATGTATTAGTTTAATGCTCAGGAAGTGAGAAAGTTTTTTACATTTCGAGCCTATGCTCTTCAACAGAAAGGAACACAGAAATAAGCAGAGAGAGAAAATAAGAAAGGTTTAGTGGCTAGCGATCAATCATGGTGAATGCTGGAGAGGTGGTCAGACAGGAGAGCTAGGAAGAAGGATGTATATATATACGAGCTTCTTTCAGTTTCCGTCTAACAAATCCACTCACACAGCTTTGGTCAGCCCAAGGCTATAGTAGAAGACACTTGCCCAAGGTGCCATGCAGTGGGACTGAACCCAGACCCATATGGTTAGGAAGCAAGCTTCTTATCACACAGCCACTCCTGCACCTATGTTTAGTTATATGGTCACAACTTCCTCCCATCCTATGGCAAGTAACATCCGATTTTACCATTTCAATAAAACGAAGATAGAAAATAAGCAGCTTCTGAGATTTTGTATAATTTTTCAAATGATTGAGATTTCAACCTTACTTTTTCGAAATGGAAATTAAATATTTGCTTATACATAAGTGTAGTATGGGTGTATGGTTAAGAAGCTTGCTTTGCAACTATGTGGTTTTGGGTTCAGTTTCATTGCATGGCACACTGACCAATGCCTTGTGAGTGAATTTGGTAGAAAGAAACTGTATGAAAACTGTCGTATACATATGTATATGTGTCTTCATGTTTGTTCTTCCCACTGGTTGACAACCAGTGTTGGTTTGTTTACATCACCTTATATTAGCAGTTCAGTAAAAAAGACCAATAAAATAAGCACCAGACTTTATAAGATAAATACTGGGGTCAGTTTATTTAACTAAACCAGGGCTTCTCACCCATTTTTTACCTATGGACCCCTTTGATTACTGTTTTATTCCAGTGGACTCCCACAACCATTCAATGTTTGAAAACTAATTTTATAGATACTTCTTTCAAAATTCCGTTTTCTTATTCACATATTCACTCGTGTAGGTTGAACTGTGTGAAACATTAAAGAAACCTAGCTCTTTCTTGCAATAGGTACATCGAAAACAAAAAAATTTCATAGACCCAATTTACTATTTTGCATGTGTGAAACCCCCTACCCCAATCTTATATGGACCCTGATTGAGAACTACTGAATTAAACCCTTCAAATCGGTACCCCAGCATGGCCGCAGTCCAGTGGTTGAACTCACTAAAAGTTATGAGATATTTAACAAATCTATGCCCAGTAATTCTCGATGACTTCATCAGCAATTAGAAAAATCGTAAACTTTAAAAAAAAATTTGTAACGCAATAAACTACACTCTTCTTGTTAAATTTTTATTCCATATGCTAAACATACAGAGCTTTTCATTCTTTAACCCTACTCTAGCATTCAAGAGCAGAAGTGGGGGTAACTAGTATCAAGGCGCGAATTTACAAGTGCACAAGAACCTACAGGGAACCGCATTTCTGCTGAGATAAACGACTCTAATTATATAAGTTCCTAGGTACGCAACTTGTATTAAATTACTGTCTTCATTTAAGATTTAAACCATTTTCATCTTTTTGTGTGTGCTTCGTCAACAGACGGTTTTCAAATTTAAAAGCAGGTAAGGGGTTCTCCACTCTGCTTTAGAACTTGTCATACTGAATAAACTGAAGCTGTTTTTTTTTAAATTCTTCTGAGGGCAAATACATAAAGCATTATATGATATACATATAATACAACCACTTCTACGCAATGTGTGTGTGAAACTTCCGCATGTGGAAGTGTAATCCAAAGATGCGTTCGTGTGTGTTTTAAAAAACGAGAAAGTACAACGGAACAGCATGTATCTAGCTGCGAAATTATAAATCACAGTTAATGGGGGCAGGGAGACATATTCTAGATAGCTTTAAACTATATGCTCTGGTGATTGTCGACCTTTCGCAGTCGCCATGGGTTCATGATAACTAGATCATGTGGAATAGCCGTTCACACAGCAAAAATGACCACCATATGGCAAATATTTTGTTATTGAAGTGATAAGGCCATCGATGAAGAGGGAGGTCTGTGTGAAAAATGCCTGATTGCAGTTATTCTTACTGTTGTCGTCGCTGTAACGCCCTTTCCACCTCCTCCTATCACTCCTACTACCATTTCATGTTAACGTACGTGTTCCTCCGCGGCCGCCTTACACCCAGCTCTGCCTCCCACTATCACCTTTAACTAATTAGTCTTACTAACAACAATGTGCTTGTGCACTCAAATCAATCACACCCCTTCGGCTTTTCTCTCTTTTCCCTTTGATTTATAACCTTATTTATTATAATTAATATATATATATATATATATATATATATATATATAATATATATATATATATATATATATATTAATGCTTGCTATGATTTGAGGTTTGTTTCTTTCTTAAGTTGTTACAATATGTAGTAGTAGAAGTAGTAGTAGTTGTAGTAGAAATATAATTTACATTCACTCATTATGCCTTATTCTATTTTTGACTAAATGTTTACATTTCCTTGAAGAAGAATCTGTCACCCCATCAAACTATATTATTTTTAAATTAATAAAAATGTTCATTACTGAGAACAATTCATTACGCTTTTATTATTTTTAAGAAAGTTTTTTTTCTCCTTTTCTTGAAATACGTGTGTTCAAAAATATAAGCTCAACGTTAAATAACAGCTTCGGCTGTCTTCAGCAACTTCTAATACATCCATATTTCCTTTCGATAAACGATTTATATGTTAATATGTGTGATTTAAGAAAATGACAGCAATAAGGTTTCGCGTAATGTATGCAGCGAAAAGGACACATTGAATCTAAACTACTACGTTACTAGGTATTTTATCACTGTACAACCAAACCATAATATTAGTCGTAAGAAATATCTTTAAGAGTGCTGAATCGGTTTGAGGAAGGTGGGGTCATTAGGTTTGATGTTTGATCCTCAAAAGCCGGTGGTTATGCTGTTGCTAAATGATCTCACTCGACCTTTTTTTTTTTTTTTATAGAAGACATAAAACCGACAATATGTGACAAAAATTAAAGAGACAGCAAATTACCGCCTTATTTTCTCAGTCAGTCTAAATGTTAGTGACTCAAATTGCTTTTGCGAAATTTATTTTCTCAGCCGCATTAATTGAATTTTAAAATGGCGAGACATTTTTTTCTCTCTATAGTAGCTGTACATAATTATTAATTATATTAGCCCCGTAACCATTCAAGTTTGTAAATAACCTGCATATTGTTATAGTATTTCAGAAAAATCTCTTATTTAGGAAAATAAAACGAAGTTATTTTTCATAACACAGTCGTCGAAAGCTAGCTAGTACTGATGCAGTAGAGTTTGAATAGATTTCTCCCTCCAAACACATTGTTCCACATTGTGATGAGTCAGGGTCGAAGATATGACAAGGTGTTTAAAGATGTAATTAAACGATTAACTTTAGTGTGGTTTGTTGATTTAGGTGATGGTGACAATAAACATCGAACGCCCATTTTGGTGTGGCCAGCTCGGTGGATCAGGGCGGGTCGCTCTATCTTTTGGTACACATTCTTAAACTCAACTCCTCTTTTGTATATCGCCTCACTCATCATCCTTTTCGCAGTCGTTGCCACAATCATCATCACTTACATCATTAACCATCATCGTAAACACCATCATCTACATCACAACTTACATCATTACCTTCGCGACCGTTTATTATTATTAATCATCTTACAACATTAACTTACTATGTCAACACTCATTAAGCATCATCATCATCATCATCATCAAAAATTTAATCAGAGTAATATTGAATTTAAATTTAGCAGTGGTTTGCTGGCCTATTGTTTTGGTAAAATAGAGTAACTTTTCTCTCGTGCAAGAGATTCATTTATTGAAGAAACCGAGTAGTTATAATATAGCAAAATACATACAGCGGCAAAGTAACTATGTATACACGCGCGCGCATGCACACATATTACACAACTACATACATACATACATACACTCATGCCTCGCAGTATTGAGTACTTTCTTTCGTTTAAATGCATTTCATATCTGTGGGATACTATCAATCCATTTTTACTACTGTTCATTAGTTTGTTCATAGCTTCCGTATAGTAGCAAGCTTGGTGGACCCATTACTTGCTGTATATGTGTGCTGCAACCGTGTTGTGTAAACACACACACAGACACGTGCGTGTGTCCGTATGTGTACACAGTACGATTCCAGTATATACATACATACATACACATATATATATATATATATATATATATATATATATATATATAGCCTGTCCATACGTGTTTTGGACACGAACAACCAACACGTAGTGTTTCTAGTAAGACCTTTGCTACTAGAAATTAGCAATAACAGAATTGCATAGTAGTAAAAACTAACAACAGATAAAATAAAATGAAGGGGAGGAGGCTGTGTGTGTGTTGTTTTTATTGCCATTGTGGTTATCAATGTAAACCGCCACTAGATATTTTTTTTTTAAATGTTAGAAGTAGTAGACATAGCGACAGAAGCTGTAGAACAGAACCGTTGTAAAGAGACGAAAAGATGATACTAGTAGCTAGGAAAATGATTTAGGTGGTAGTAGACGTAGCAGCCATTATAGTACTGATTGGTAGGTTGGTGGCGGTTTTACTAGATAGCACACCCAGTCGGTAGAAAGAACCACTCCCTCTTTAATTGCACGAAGGGGAAAAGAGAATAAAAACAAAACAATACGAAAAACAATTTTCCTGTTCACTAGTTTGTTAAATCTAATTGTCGAAATTACCTTCACATTCTCAAAGAACTTTGTCTCGAGCTTTGGATAAAGCCACGCTAATTTCTCAATACATTTTGTTAAGCATACTTAAATATAACCATACGGTTTGATTTTCTCTATACATACTTCTTTCTCTCTCGTGTATATATAAGAGTGCATATAAATGTGTATTTGTGTATACACACACACACACACTATATATATATATATATATATATATATATACACACACACACACACACACACAAAGAGAGACAGATAGACAAACAGATGAGTGTAAGAATGCGTATGTATAAAGTACGTGTCTATATGCACGTACACATATTTCCAGTGTGGGTTAATATGCACGAATAACTATGTCTTTGTATATGTGCATATATTATAGACATGGTATGACAAAAGTGTGACAAATCTGTTTAGATTTGTGTATATAAATGCGTAGTTATATACATGTTTGTGTGAATATACTACCATATATATAAAAGGGATGCAGTTGTTTATGCAGTTCGTGCATTTTAATTTAAACATCTTGTCTTCAGAATGTCTTCCTTAGAATGTAAACTATCTAGAGACTAAAACGAATTTTTTTTAACCAGACCAAAGCGTTAACCGCCTTTTCCCCCTTTCAATTTGCCCATCCTACTTAATCAAATGCTTTCAACTAGAGTATTTTTCTTTTTTTACTCTAGGTTCAAATCTGTATATTCGCCTGTTAAAGAATATCTGGTCTTTTCCATTTAACATTTTTTTTTAAATGTCGAAACAATTCATCGATATATGTGCCAGCATATCAATACTACTACTATAACTTCTACTACTCGGTTATCTTTTAAAGAGCCTTCTGAAATATCTCGCTGTTTGAGATAGATACAAGTTGTTATGGAAGGCCTTACTCCTCCCTGCCGACATTCTGGGAGGATCTCCTCGTGATTTCTTAACACATTATTTTCTTTTCTCCTTTCTGTTATGTTTCATTTAAAAAAAATACTACCAGCATCTTTTGGCCTATTATTGGTATCTGTTGAAACAAAATTTATTTCTATTTTATTCTTTTACGCCGTATGTAGACCATAGTAGTTTAGTAATAGGGTGTGGTTTAACATATTTCTACAATACATGTGTAATTTTATTCTTATATAAGAAATTTGTAGCTTCGTGTCGGAAAATATCTGATGCTTAAAGAAAAAATACATTCGTTCATATATATGTATGTATACCTTTTGCCTATATATATGTATACCTTTTGCCTAGAAACAGACCAAATAAAAAACGAGCAACATAGAAACTAACATCTTTCCGTAGTCGTTGTTGTTGCAGCCTAAAGGCTTAAGCATGACTCAACCCACATTGACCTTCATTTTAACTATAGTTATGTCAGTTTATGTTCAGGCGCAGTTATTAGCCACATCAGAATACACCAGTGACATACTAAAATATATTCTTCATTTTTCACACAGCTCCCTGACAAATTATATTTTGACTTGCATTAGCGAGCAGAACGAGAGAAGGAAAGACAAGGAAAATGTAAGATTAAAAAAAAAAGTTTCCAGAACGTATGTTCACAATAGAATTTATTCGCGCTTTTTTGTGTGTGAGTATTTGAAGAGAAGAGATATTATACGTTTAATTCTACCTTCTCAGTTTGATCTTGAATGAAAAGCAGTTAAATGAACACTAATGTAAGTATAACTGTTGTTTGAATAGAAGGGATTACAATTATTTGTGGTGTATCTTGATTATAATCAATATATCGCATATATTTGCTTGAGTATTTTAATTAATATTCGAGCCTGAAAGAGAAAATGAATTTTATGAATAATTCTTAAGGCTATTGTACTTAATATAAGACACGCTCTAACATAAGGTGCCGTTGAATGTACTGAAATCTTTCTACATCTTTTGAGATGAAATGAATAGTATTTAATGAAGTACGAAAGTGCGGCTTTCTTACACCGGCTCTTAAAGGTTTATATTTTAGGGAAGAGATGTAATTTCTTGATGGAAATTATCAATATTATAGGTGGTAAACATTTACTTATTTCTTAGAAATAAAAGTGCTGTTGTCATGAGTGTTAAGTCATTCTAATTTTGAAGATGTTCAACAACGAATGTTTCTAAAAGACCCAATTTACTTTATTTCTTTAAGATGTTTTACAACATTACAGAACTAGGCTGTCAACGAAGCCTTAAAACTCTTCAGGTCTTTGCAACTTAATTGTAGTCTTTTGCTGACCAGAGTTTTAGTCTTTGGGCACAGTTTAATAGTTTCCACTAACTAAACTCATTAGAAGCTATAACTATTCTTTTTAACCAATGTAATGCATTTTCTTATCCCGAACGCATATATATATATATACCACTGATTTTATATATTCTTATATATATTCACTGTTCTGTATTATTCAAAACTAATGATTAACAGTGAATTACAAGATTGCTATTAAGGTCATGTTAAGTACTGCACTTGCTGGTTTATAAAACGCACTTAAAAAAAAAAAAAAATGTAAATGTATCCAAAAATTCCTAGCGTCTAATGCGGCTGTATTACAGAGGAGAGACCAAGTGCTGTAGGCTTGGGACTGAATGTGCATAAGTCTGCTAAGCACAATAATTATTACTAATAACAAAATGCTGAAAACAAGCCAACTTAGGTATGTGAGCAGTTATGTGGGGAGGTCACATCATCACATTATACCTCCTTCCCTAGCATACATAATCTGCTCCTGATTTATGTCTTACATCATTTAAAAACCTTGTTCCCCTTATGAAACATTTTAATAATTTAAATGAAATATTTCCATAGAATGGTGAAAGGAATGTTAAACATTCATACATGTGACAGCTATTTGCAATGGGTGGATGACAACAAAATCATAGCGATGGTGCGCTATCCAATTGACGATCGTGGCAACATAAAACATCACAGCCATAACTACGAGTTTTACATCCTGTGTGGCAATTCTCTTGATCAAAATATAAACAACTATACAGAAGATGAAGATGAAATATGGCACTCATATAATGTAGTTTATTTATGATAGATATGCGGTGTCATAGGTTATTTCACTATTCTGTCACAGCATCATACTTACCTGCACAGAATCTTAGATTTACCCTCGCAAAACCACTTTAAGATATCTTTCAGCAAGTATATGATGTAACATACATTTCCCCCACAAAATAAAGTGACGGTGCATCTTATACGCCCGCAAATACAGTATGTTTAATATACTCTGGTTACTATCTCCATAATCTGTACTAATATAATTCGGTTAAGTAAAAGTAAAATAAGACTGTGCGAGTTTCGAACACGGGAGAATTATTATAATATTTTCATATGTAGCATTCAAATATAACGGTAGTGGCATTCAACTGTAGCGAAAGTTGCAATATCTCAAAAAAATTATTTCGTTACTCTGTTTAAATTACTAATTAAAAGTATATTACTCTATCTCATGAATTAGTTTTAGTAAAACTTACACCTCACACATTGCTACCTGTCAGAGATAAATATAATCAAATTATAAGATTTATTATGTGCAACAGAAGCAGGATTGGTATAAAATAGCAATCTGTGTATCATACTTGATGCACAGATGTAACGGAATACAAAATTAATTGCGGTATTTGTCTTGAAATAGTATCGCTGATAAACGTACAAAATTAAATAACACGAAAATATATCAGAGAACATCGTCCATCAGTGTTGTTGGCCTTGTTAGATGCTTGTTTATACCTTTTTGAGCTTCATCAGTTGCAACTACCAAATGGCAACTACATGCTGAGACAAAATCCGCTGTCACTGATGTAGGAAAACAGTGGTTGAAAAATCGCAGCTGTTGCAATTAGCTGTCTGGCTGAATAAAAAATTCGTTATGTGCAGCAGAAGAATATTAATTTAAACTGGCATAAAATGAAGCTATAAGTTTAAAATAAAAATGTATTATGAAACTTTGGAATTAATCTCCGTCTCAAATAACAAAGGATTGGAGAAAGTGGGAGGGAGAGAGAGAAAGAAAGAGAGAGAAAGAAAGAGAGAGAGAGAGAGAGAGAGAGAGAGAAATTGTTTTAATTTAACCTGAATGGACGACTTGATAATAGTTAAAGTATCTACGTAAGTCAACTATTTATGATCGGTATGTATATGAAGAATTGTTGTCCTTCGAAGAAATGAAAATGTTTAACTATTGAATAAGCCGCAAATAATTAACTATATTTAGTTTCAGCTGGGTTCTATCGTTGCAAGAAGAATGTAAGTGGTTGCCATGAGTTATGAATAAGCTGTTGTAAAACTACATCGATTCCCACTTCAGAAGCATCCATTTAAAAAGAGATAAGGATGCCTCTGGTATTGGATGGGTCAATAAGGTAACTTTAGATATCTTATTGTAAGTCGTTTGCCACTGGTTTATTTTTGCATTTTTCTTCTTTTCTTTATATGATAACTCCGTAAGTTGTCTCAGTGTAGTGCGAAATGATATATCTATAAAAAATAACCAAACCGAAGAATTCTCGAAATTTCTATAGAGATGTAGGTAGTGGAAACTGTAGAATAATTTTCACCTTATTTTGCGCGGGTAGACTCCCGTTTTTATTCATAACGTGTCCTAAGAATATTTAAGATGAAACACATGGCATTTCTGCATCATATTGAAATCGCCAAATAAAAGTCAGTTGTAGATGTTTATCCTGTGATAGGAAGAACTGTCTGCCAGGCGTGGTTGTGTGGTAAGCATCTTGCCTCCCAACTACATGGTTCCAGGTTCAGTCACACTGCGTGGCACCTTGAGCAAGTGTCTTCTATAGCCCTGGGGTGACCGAAGCCTTGCGAGAGGATTTGATAGAAGGAAACTGAAAGAAGCCCGTCGTATATATGTGTGTGTGTGTGCGTGTACGTGCGTGCGTGCGAGTAAGCACATAAATGCAAAACAAGGTGGAAAAAATAGTACTCGAATACCGAAGATAGAGTAATATGCTTTTTATTAAAGCTACAAAAACATCTAAAAAAAACTACCACTCAGAGTTTCATGTTCCTGTCTGGCAGTTGTGATCAATAGTGGAATAAAATACAGTTTTATTCCATTTTTGATCACAACTGCCCGACGAACGGGAACGTGAAACTCTGAGTAGCGGTTTTTTTTTTTGCGATGGATCTTTGTGGATTCCGTCAGTGTTTACAATTATCTTTAAAAATATATTTTAATGTATTATATCGATGTAATTTTTGACACTGATTCCGAATTTGTTATTCATTTTTTCCAGAAAATTTTTACAAAAGTGTTGCAGGTGTTGAAAGTTTGATAATTTTCAAAATTTTCAGCCAATCAGAAAACAGTGCGTTCGCTGCCTCTTCCATCATCGGGGGTGGGGGAATTGGCATGTCAGAAAATTGCTAGACACACACACACATACACTCACAGAGTTGAAACACTGTTTGATTTTCTTTTCAGCGTTGAATGTTCACCACCCCACTTTTATTGCACGCACACACACACACACACACACACACACACACACACACACACACACACACCACACACACACACACACACACACATTAACATACCTCCCTTTTACATACACACTCATATACTCAGAGTTGAAACGCTCCCACTACCAGTTTGCCATCATCCTTTCCTTCCTTATTCATCTATCACCCCTACTTTTCTCATTCATATGTTGTGACGGAGAAAAACGCAAGAGTATTATTTTAGTAGATTATCTATTTCCTTCTCCTCCTTGTGCTCATGCGCAGCATCTTTGGTTACTATGGAAACAGAGTTCTTCGCCACGGTGATGTGTAAAATACTCGCTTCTGATTGGCTAAAATACCCAAATTTAGCAAATTTTAAAGGCCAATAACTTTTTAATTGTGAATTTATAGGAAAAAGGAATTTCATTTTCATAATAATATACGAAACAATCCATATACCAAATTTGAAAACAACTGCAACAAAATTGTAAATAGTGAAGAAAACCACAGATCCTGCAGCTTAATAAAAAAAAGTGTATATATATACACACACACACACACATATACATATATAAGTGTGTGTGTATGTGTCTTTGTGGTTGTTCCCCACCATTGCTTGACAATCGGTGGTGTGTTCACGTCCCCGTAACCTAGCGGTTCGGCAAAAGAGACCGATGGAATAAGTACTAGGATTAAAAAGAAAAAGTCCTAGGGTCGATTTGGACGGCTAGAACTCTTCAAAGCGATGCCCCAGCATGGCCGCAGTCAGATGACTGAAACAAGTAAAAGATAGAAGAAAACAAAATCTAAAGCACGAATAACTACAAGTCCATCTATGAATCTCTGGAAAGAATTGGGTGCATTTCGGAAATGGAAAGAAAACTCAAATTCAAAGAGTCTAAAAGGCGTAATTACAGCTGTTAAAGAGAATTGGGATTTTATTATTTTTATTTTTTGTATTTACAATTTGACGAGAGGTCATGGAGTAGCTTACTCGAGGAAGGAAATCACTTTAGCTTTGTTCAACACTGGACAATTTTTCGTGACCCGTAATACTCGCAACGCTTTTAAAACGAACATCAGCAGTTTCAACTGAAATTTGGTTATAAGCCCGAACCTTGGAAAACACCGTGACGCCGTGCATGGAATATACAAAATCGTGGATGTGTGGATTAGGATATTTATCCGGTGTTTAATATCCTGTAATCACGATGCTATCCTGTTTGTTTTTGGTATCATTTTCAAAGGGAACCGCACAGTTCATTGTTTTTAATGATGCACAATCGGATAAATCCACCACCACCGCCACCGCCATCACTTCAGCCAATCGTGACCAGGTGGGGCAGCTATTTGGATGCCTGAAATTACTATGCCAAGAACCTTGCAGAAGTTACACAAATTGTAGAGTTTTGAGGATGAAGGCATTTTAATGCAGAGAGCAAAAGAAACTGTGCGAAATCTTGAGATCAGGACTGACTTCATCCAAATCTGTTCGAACAATCTGCAGTTGAAAGAGTTGATTTTGAAAGCTGAGCCAACAGCCTTCACCATCTACGATGCTTACAAAAGTCTCAAAGAACTGAAATTCAACGAAGACCCTTGATGCATCATGAATTACATTGATTTTAGATTGAATGAAAACGAAATCAATTCGATAATTCCCCGAAGTTTCATCCGCAGAATATGTAGATTTGATACAGTGCCAAGCACATCAGCTGTTGTAGAACGCAGATTTTCGATGATGAAAAAAATCCTTGCAAAAGGCAGGAATTTTTTTTTGCCTTCAAATAAAAAGCATTTCATCTTATTGTACTATAATAAATTCTACAGTAGTTATTTTTTAAAATTGTTTTGGTAATACTCGTATATCACAAAGTAATCAAAACTAGAGTGAACTCCCTAATGTTAATGGATTTATTATTGTTATTATTATTATTATTACCATCATCATCATCATCATCAATAATAATAATAATAATAATAAAAATAATAATAATAATAATAATAATAATAATAATGATAATAAAAATAAAATAATAATAATAATAATAATTGTTTGTCTTGGTATAAAAGATGGGCTACAGCAAATATTCTTCTCAATACCACAGATTTGCTTGTCAGTTGTTTGACCGTAACCAGTTGACCATGTCCCTTTGTGGCTGACGATATGTGCATCTCTGATCATGAGCAGAACTAGTGGGGGAGCATCATAGCCGTGTGTTGAAAGGAATTCTTAGAGGTTTGAATAATTCACCTTTGGAAACATGTGTGGTTCATTCAACATCCTTAAACAATCCTTATTCAGGGACCTTTTGAGCGGGACGGGTTACTCGACCAGAAGAAAATTCTAACTGGGCCCCACTTGCAAGGTCATGTGCTGTTTATCTTGATATGGTTGCGATGCATGTGCCTGGTGTACCCTTATCAGACGGGTAGTCATGATGGGTATACTGAGCTTCGTATATTTTACCCCAGTGTCACTTTGATGGCATGCACTGCTCTCTCACTCAATAATAATAATAATAATAATAATAATAATAATAATAATAATAATAATAATAACAACAACAACAATAATAAAGTTAAAATGATGTTAAAATCTGTCAATGAAGTTAAAAAATAAGGTTAGAAATGTCTGAAAGCAATTTTTAAGGTTAAAAAAATTGCCCTACTTATCAACAAAGCTAACACATGGCTTCATTCTGTCATAGAATTTTTCATTATGTGATTTGCTTTTACGGCTTCAGTCAGCCATAGCATGCAACACGTTGTGGAGGTGTTAACAGCTACAGGACTCAGGCGTGACTGTGTGGTAAGAAACTTGCTTCCCAACCACACGGTTTCAGATTCAGTCCCACTGCGTAACACTTTAGACGAGTGTCTTCTATTGTAGCTTCGGACCGACCAATGCCTTGTGAGTAGATTTAGTAGAAAGAAACTGCAGGATTCCCGTCGTATACATAAATATATATATATATATATATATAATATATATATATATATATATATATACACAAGTATAACCAGCCGAAATTGCAAAAATAATCTGGAACTCGACCGAAGAAAGAAAACTCCGAATGACCCGTCCTTGTTTTCTTTGTATCGTCTGTTGTCCCTTTTTTTTTGTATCACCTAACTATCTGGATGTTTTGCGTTCTTGTCCCATTTTGCATTATATATATATATATATATATATATATATAATATATATATATATATATATATATATATATATATATATATATATATATAGCGGCGTTACGTACATTGGCGGTTCGACAAACGAATCGATAGAATAAGTGCCTGGCTTGAAAAACAAGTACTGGGGTCGATTCATTCGGCTAAAATTATTATAGATGCAAAACAATAACACGGAGGAATCGACGTAAGCTTAAATAATAAAATGCGATATGGTGAGGGATTGCTGTCGTTGTAAATGTGTTTTGTAGTAAATTGAAAGTTACCAGGTGCCTAGAGATGTTATCAAGTGATCAAGACATTACAAACGAAAGAGAAGTGGGTTTTATTATTTTCTTAATTTTTTGTATTTTTCAATTTGATGAGAGGTCGTGGAGTAGCTGACGCGAGAAAGGAAATTACTTTAGCTTTGTTCAACACTGGACACTTTTTTCGTGACCTGTAATACTCACAACATACTTAAAATTGATTCTTTACACATAACTGAACAATTGTTGACTTGTTTCTCGTTGAGTTCCATTGCTTTAATAGCTGCTTTCAGCAATGAAAAAATAATTCACTTTTATTGTTACAATATATAAATGCACTTTCGAATAGCAACACATTCATTTTTGCAAAAGTGTGAGAAAAATAAATGAGAGTGTCCAGTGGAAGAATTTGGCTTTAAGAATCTCCATTAATAGAATTAATTGTTGATTCGCATCCTGAAGGACCAACGAGCAATAAATAAATAATACAAATGTCTCCGACAACAAAAGATCTTTTTTGATACCTTTCACAAGATGAAAATCTCTGCTAAATGCAACTTTTATTAACAAAAGTTAGAGTGAGGAAAATGGAATCAAATATCTCCCAACAAAGGTCTTTTTTGATACTTTTCATAAGGTGAAAATCTATGCTAGATGGAACTTTTTGTTAACAAAGGTTAAAGGGAGGGAAAATAACATATAAACAAGAACTAAAAAAAAAAACAAAAAACATAAACTTTCCAGATTTAGTTCATCCTTAGGCAGATGTTAATAAGTATATATAACCAAAACACGTTCTAACATGAAGCACAGCTTCATAACTGCAGCGATATATCCCCTTCAATCACAAATGTCAAAGATTGCAACCGGAAATAAACTACTCGCTTGAACAATAAACATTTTACTGAATGTTTTCAACAGCATGTTTGTCATAGATTTGTGTGACTTCTTTTTGCTTTCTCTGTCATTGCTATAAAGAAGTGTATACACTTCGTCACAAACTGAATTGATAATACTGCCATTGGTCCTATTCTTGAAAAACTGTGTTTCGTTTTCTCGTCACTTATAATTTCCAAGATCTTGTGAATCGAAATTGTTCACCTTTGAAACAGAAGAAAGTCCGTTGGGCAAATAACGATGCTCAAAAATGTCAAAACGTATCATTATCATTTATATACGTACGATAATGACTGACTTACAATATGGATCGTCCGCAAACATTTTGGACGAAAAGCCAGCTGTGATCAAAACAGGCGCGTTCAACAAGTTATTTAGTACTTTTTAATTTTCATCTTTGTTTTACCTTTCACTTGTTTCACTTATTAGCCTGGGGGCATCCTGGGACATCGACAAGAAGGGGTTAGTCGAACAAATCAACCACAGCACTTATTTTAAAGTTTGATACTTATTCTATCGGCCATGTTTGCCAAACCACACTCTGTTACAAGGACGTAAATAAATCAATACTGTTTGGCCAGCGTTGGAGGAAGGGCACTCACACACACACACACACACACAACTACCACCACCACCACCACAACCACAACCACCACCACCATCACCACCACACAAACACACGCATATAGGTAAGTCTACGACGAGCTTCCCCACAGTTTCTGTCTACGAGATTCACTCACAAGACATTGGTTGGCCTGGAGCTACAGTGAAATACACATGTCTGAAATGCCACAGAGTGGGATTGAACACGAGACCGAGTGGTTGCAAAGCGGGCATCTTAACTATGCAGACGTACCTACATCTATAGTGCTTGAAGAATTTACCAGAGAAATAAAAGATCTTGATTCCATCCTTACAATAACTAGTTTGATGTTCTACGATTGCCATTTTCAATATCGCATGATTGGCTCTTCCCGTTCGTCTCTCTCAGATCGACAAAATAAGCTGTAGCGAGGCCAATTCACCCGCCTAAATCACTTCAAATCAGTGAAATCTCATTCAACAACAACAAAAAAGAAAATTGAAGTACTTTTGCCTGGTTAATATTGAAGCAAACATGAAGGCAGCGAGGTGACAGAATCGTTAGCACGCTGGGCAAGATACTTAGCGGTATTTCATCCGTCTTTACGTTCTGAGTTCAAATTCCACCGAGGTCGACTTTTCCTTTCATCAGTCCGGAGTCGATAAAATAAGGACCAGTTGAGTACTGGAGTCGATGTAATCAACTTGGCCCCTCCTCCGAAATTTTTAGCCCTTGTGCTAAAATTTGAAACCAATATACAAGCAAATATTAACAGTCATATACGTTGTTTTCTTCATTTTTTCTTTGTTGGTAACGCCATCATGCTTGTGAGGTTAAGAAGCTCGCTGATTTGGTGTCCAGTTCCACTGTGTAGCACCCTAGATGGATGTCTTCTACTACAGCCCCGGGCCAACCAATACCTTGTGAGTGAATTTAGCAGACAGAAACAGCGTGGAAGCCCATCATATATATATGTGTGTGTGTGTGTGTGTATACATATATGTGTGTATGTATATATACATATATACGCTCGAAACGTAAAACCTTCCTTCCTGAGCGTCCTATAATACTATATTTGTTCCACGTCCTCGCGTTGTTGTGTTTTCTCTTTGTGTTTTCATGTTTGGATTAACTATATATATATATATATATATATATATATTATATATATATATATATATATATATTATATATATATATAGTTATATATATATATATATATATATATATATATATATATATATATATATATATATATATATATATATAATATATATATATACTACTACTACTATTAATATAGGATGAAGCTTTTTTACAGAAAAAAATTCCATCAAAAAATGTGGCAGCATATTAAAATACCTTTAAGGTTAAAATTATAAACAACTTATAAATAAGGGCGAACGAAAATTACTTCTATGCCAATATGCTGATAACAGACTTTTAAATCGTCAATTTCCACAAATTATTTACTTGTTACAGAAAAGACGTAGAGCTGAAAACGGGGAAAGCCAGCCAATAGAACTTTTTAAAAATTCTATTGGCTGGCTTTCCCCGTTTTCAACTCTATGTGTTTTCTGTAGCGAGTAAATAATTTGTGGAAATTGACGATTTAAAAGTCTGTTATCAGCATATTTGCACAGAAATAATTTTCTTTAGCCCTTATTTATAAGTTATATATATATATATATATATATATATATATATATATTACTTGTTTCAGTCATTAGACTGCGACCATGCTGGGACACCGCTTTAAAGAATTTTAGTCGAACGAATAGACTCCAGTATAGTTTTTCAAGCCTGATATTTATTCATATAAGTACCAGGGTACCAAATCTACTCACAAAGCTTTGGTCGGCTCGAGGCTATAAGGTGTCACGCAATGGGACTGAACCCGGAACCGCGTAGTTGGGAAACAAACATTTTACCACACTGCCACGGGTATGTGTGTGTGTGTGTGTGTGTGTGTGTGTGTGTGTGTGTTGTGTGTGTGTGTGTGTGTGTGTGTGTGTGTGTGTGTGTGTGTGTGTGTGTGTGTGTGTGCGTGTGTGCGTGCGTGTGTGTGAGGGCGCATGGCCTAGTGGTTACTGTGTTGCACTCACAATCTAACGATCGTGGCTTCAATTCCTGGACAGGGTAGAGCAAAACACCTTATCTTACGCTGTTCTGTAATTGCTTCGACACCTGACGCATGGTACACAATGCACCTGTTCAGACAACGTCGATTTTATGGAGAGAGTGAGCTAATGTACGGCATTGGATCGCTATAAGCGAATCATTTGTGCGGGTCTTTCGACAAAAGCTGAACACTCATAGGTCGTCTTCGATGGGAGAGTCCATCACAATTACACACACACACACAGCAATCTGAGCAACATTAAGTGGGGCTCATTTTGCGAATGAGAAAGACTAGATCCGAACCCAACATCAGTTGTCTAGTGTGTGTGTATGACATACACAAACACACAACGTACACACACAAACGAGTATATATATATATATAGATATATATATATATATATATATATATATATATATATATATATATATATATATATATATATTATATATATATATATATATATAATATATATATATATAGTTGAAATTTACAGAAAAACAAAAGACGAAAACAGGTGTATAAACAACAAACAGGTGTATTAGTTTGACGCTCAATAGCCGATTTTCAGATTTTTTACTTCCTTTTAAATGCATATTTTGCGAACGAAAAAAACTAAATCCTTGGGTTCTTTACATTCTCGTTAAATAGCGACTTCGGCAAAATAGTTTGATAGAATAAGTACTAGAGTTTAAAAAATTTCTGGGGTCAACTTTTTCGGCTAAATGGTTTCTCAACCATCTTTTTTTTTTTTTACATATGAACTCCATTTGATCCCTATTTTATTCGGATGAATCCTCCTAATCATTCCATGTTTCAAAAAACCTCCTGTTACATTTTTATAATTAAATGCTATTAAGAATTGTATAAAGAAAAGATGGAAGCATTTTGTGTATTGTAGAAGTATAACAAATTTATTGCAGATAAATTTTAACAGCAAAATTTGATACAGAGCCTGAAGTGTCCATATGGTCCCTAAAGGCCATATGGGCTGAACCCTTCAAGGCTGTGCCCCAGCATGACCGTAGTCCAATGATTTAAAAGATGAAAGATGAAGAATAAATCTAACAAGATAAAGATGAATATGCGTTTGAAAAAGACCCCACTGCTGATTTTCATGTGATTGAAGTACTTTTAAAACGAGGAGATTCACATGTAAAGCTAGACATATTTTAACTGTCTTTGTTCTATTTTAAGTAAAGAAAAAGAAAAAGGAAAAGAACAGAAAAGGAAAACAGCTTGACTTTCTACATCTGCATGTGTTCCACCTAACCTAGATAAAGCAGAATTTAGAAACCGATAGCGCTCCAGATCGCTGACGTCACAGAAAACGGCATTGTACTTGACGTCGAAGAAAAGAGTAGGTGGTTCCGTTGGAGGATTATTGCAGAGAAGAAAGATGGAAGCTTAGATTTAGTTATTGATAGCGTTAGCTCAGTGAATTTTGTTTTGATTGTGATCTTTGTATACTGGGTTCACAAACAGCATTAGTCAAATTAGCATTTTATCTTAAGGATCAACGTAATTAAGATAACTAATTAGATAGAACATGTTATGTACTGGACTCCATCTGCATGCAAAATGACAAAATACCAGAAGTGTGAATTCATCTATTAATGCTGTTGGTCAGTTGGTACATCGCTTCCTATAAACAAACATCGCTTTTTGTTGCGTTTTATTTCTAATTTATAGTTGGCACCCCAGACTGGTAAAAAGTTGGGGTAAGAAGAGTATGAGACGTTTGGGTACGGCTGTTTTGGCGTCACTTTGTGGTGTCATCGATTCGATACTGACTTATTTAACATCAGATGTTTTAATGTTTCTTTCTTTCTCCCTCCCTCCCTCTCTCTCCCTCCTTCTCTCTCTCTCCCTCCCTCTCTCCCCCTCTCTCTGTTTATGTGTGTGAGCATATTTCTTTTTTTGTGGACGAGGAGGGGGTAACATGTTTATGTCAATCGTGTTCACTTAGGATCTTTGTGGTTTTCGTCATTGTCTACAATTTTGTTCCAATTGCTTTCAAATGTGGTATATGGATTAAGCTTTGTATACTAATTAGGAAAATGAAATTCATTTTCCCTATAAATCCATAATTAAAAAGTTATTAGCCTTTAAAATTTGCAAAATTTGGGTATTTTAGGCAATCAGAACCGAGTATTTTACACATTACCATGGCGAACAACTCTGTTTTCATAGTAACCAAAGCAAAGTAGCACCACGTGCTCTATTGCTGATTGCGAAGAAATCTGTTTTCATAGTAACCAAAGATGCTACGCATGCGCACAAGCAGTGTAGCCACAACGTGTTCTATAATTGTTTATTTTCATAACAGAAGGAATTCGATTCTAGAACGATATAGAGATTTTAGAACAGTGACGAGATGGCCACAACTTTCGTTCTTGAATTTTTTAAAACTAATAAATGCATGTTTTAAACAATGGCTTGATTGCCATTTCTAGCAACTCCTGTTAGTTTGTTCGTAGTTTTAAAATATTTAATTTGCTCGCGAACGTTTTAATGTTTTCCATTGTTAACTTTGCTCGTGTCAAATCGTTTCATTCCAATGAAGGAAGATATGTTCAAACCGATTACTTAAACCAAATGCTTGCAACAGCATGCACTCCGCTAAATGCGAGGATCTCAATTAGTGTCGTTGATCAAGGCGATGGAATAAGTCTACTCCGCAAGTAGGCTATGGCGGAATTTGAACTCAGAACTCGAAGAAGACTAAATACTGCAAGGGTATCCAATGCAACGTTCTTACAGCACCGCACTCACCAAATCCTGCCATCTACAGCTTTCTTTTACTCTCTCTTTCTCTCTCTCTCTCTCTCTCTCTCTCTCTCTCTCTCACTCTCCGAGTATATTTCTATACGCGCATAAATCGTATTCAGTTAAAAAATGTGATGTCCCCTCTTCTCTCTCTCTCACTCTTTCTATTTGTACGTACAAACACACATGCCCGCACATGCATGTATATTCTGTTATTTCTAGCAACTCCTGTTGGTTTGTTCGTAGCTTTTAAATATTTAATTTGCTCGCGAATGCCTTAATCTTTTTCACTGTTTACTATAGTTAGTTTAATGTTTTAAACGTGCCGGTGCCCCCCCCCCCCCATCCACATGATGATGGAAGCGTCAGCAAACGCGCTGTTTTCTGATACGCTGAAAATTCTGAATGTTATCAAACTTTGATGCATTAAAAATTTTTTCAAAGATTTCGACATGCAGTGACGAAAACTACAAAAATCCTTCAATTATTAAATTGTAATCTCTCTCTCCCTCTCCCACTCACTTTCTCTCTCTCTCTCCCCCTCTCTCTCTCTCTCTCTCTCTCTCTCTTCTCTCTCTCTCTCTCTCTCTCTCACTCTCCGAGTATATTTCTATACGCGCATAAATCGTATTCAGTTAAAAAATGTGATGTCCCCTCTTCTCTCTCTCTCACTCTTTCTATTTGTACGTACAAACACACATGCCCGCACATGCATGTATATTCTGTTATTTCTAGCAACTCCTGTTGGTTTGTTCGTAGCTTTTAAATATTTAATTTGCTCGCGAATGCCTTAATCTTTTTCACTGTTTACTATAGTTAGTTTAATGTTTTAAACGTGCCGGTGCCCCCCCCCCCCCATCCACATGATGATGGAAGCGTCAGCAAACGCGCTGTTTTCTGATACGCTGAAAATTCTGAATGTTATCAAACTTTGATGCATTAAAAATTTTTTCAAAGATTTCGACATGCAGTGACGAAAACTACAAAAATCCTTCAATTATTAAATTGTAATCTCTCTCTCCCTCTCCCACTCACTTTCTCTCTCTCTCTCCCCCTCTCTCTCTCTCTCTCTCTCTCTCTCTCTTTCTCTTTCTCTCTCACTCTCTCTCTCTCACTCTCTGAGTTTATTTCTGTGTGCGCATCAGTTATGAAGTGTAATGTCTCCTCTTCTCTCTCTCTCTAACTCTTTCTATTTGTACGCACAAATACATATGCCCGCACATGCGTGTATATTTGTACGTATCTGTGAGTGCGCGCGCGTGTGTATGTTTGCTTCCAATGCCAAAAAGTACCGTCGGCAAAACAAACTCAATGTTCAGTCATCTGAGCCAAATCATCAGCGCGCCAAAACAGCCGCGTCAAATCGTCTCATTCCAATGAAGGAAGATATGTTCAAACCGATTACCTAAACCAAATGCTTGCAACAGGATGCACTCCGCTAAATGTGGGGATCCCAATTAGTATCGTTAGTCAAGGCGTTGAAATAAGTCTACTACGCTTACTAAGCTAAGGCGGAATTTGAACTTAGAACTCGAAGAACAAGACTAAATACCGCAAGGGTATCCAATGCTACGTTCTTACAGCTCCAAACTCAACGGATCCTGCCAGCTGCAGCTTTCTTTTACTCACTTTCACTTGCTCCAGTCACTGCATTGCGGCTTTACTGGATCAAATCTACCCTAGTACTATTTTTAAAAGTCTTATATTTATTTTATCAGTTTCTTTGGCCGAACCGCTAAGTTACAAGGAGTTAAACCTACAACGGTTGTCGTGCGGTGACTTCCCAAACACAAAGACACGATTGCACGTACGCACGCGCGCGCACGCACGCACACTACACACACACACACACACACACACACACACACACACACACACACACACACACACACACACACGCACATGCATATATAAACAAAGGGCTTCCAATGATTTTCTCCCTACTAAATTCTCTCTCAAGAAATTAGTCGGCCCAGGGTTATAGAAAAAGACACGTGTCCAAGATGCCGTACCGTGGGACAGAACCCGAAACCCCGTGATTCTGAAACGAACTTCTTGACCATATCGTCATGCATAATAATGCATGAATAATAATCCTTTCTACAATAGGCACAAGGCCTGAAATTTGGAGGAGGAGGAGGAGGACGACGAGGTTAGTCGTTTACATCGCCCCCAGTACCCAACAGCATCCGAAGGGATAAATGGCAAAGTCGACCTCGGCGGTCGAACGTATAAGTTCGAACGTATAAGTCCATTATTGACGTATGTGTACAATAATTTGAATTAGTCATTTTAAATATTATACTACTCTACGGAATTCTTACTATGTGAACTGATTAACCAGTTCACATAGTAAACATTGATGGACCTCCAGCATGGCCGCAGTCAAATGTCTGAAGCAAGTGAAAATGACAGATAGATAGATAGATAGATAGATAGATAGATAGATAGATAGATAGATAGATAGATAGATAGATAGGTAGGTAGGTAGGTAGGTTGGTAGGTAGGTAGGTAGATAGATGGATAGATGGATGGATAGATTGATAGATAGGTAGATAGATAGATAGATAGATAGATAGATAGATAGATAGATAGATAGATAGATAGATAGATAGATAGATAGATAGATAGATAGATAGATAGACAGAGATAGATAGATCATTGACATGAATTACTCGGAGGCGCATTCGCAATAGTGTAAGCATAGTTAATGTAGTGATCATGAAAAAGATCTAATTAGAAATACTAATGTGGTTAAGAAAAAGCAACATTATTAGTTTAGTGATTAATATTATTTTAACCATTTAAGCAAGAATGGAAGACAATTCCGGACATGTTTAAGTCTTATTAGATTTCCTTAGCAAAACATAGGCCTCACCATACTTGCTGAAGTAATGAATTACTAAGTTGATATACATGAATAGGTGTGACAAATTAGCATACTTAAAAAATAACTCTCTGATATAAATTGCTCAGGGACACTATCTGCTTGAAAACTATAAATTAGTGACCAAATATTTAAAGTGGTGAGCATAGAAATGCTAATTAGAAATACTTATTTCCTGGTATAATTTGCTTTTCAAATTCGTCTGGGATGAGACTGTCAAAGCCATGTAAGATAAACACGTCAAGCTCTGTGTAAAATCACAGGCTGTCAACTAAAGAGTTTCCAACAACATTAGGAATCTTTTAGGGAGACATGCTCGCTCTTTTTCTCCTTGTGATTGCAGTCGACTACATCCATAAGCAATCTCGCCATCAAGTGATCAAGACATCAGTAGAGCCTATATCTCCCCACCAGGCTCACTGCTGGCGTATCAAAAGGAATTTCTCAGTCATAACATAGGACTCCACGTACTTGAAGTCACCGACCACTTTGAGTTGTGTACCATCGTTGGAACCTCTCCGCACTCTTCAGGTCCGCAGGTGGTCGGTCTGCGCAGATGGAACCGCGAATGGCTCGCTATCTCCAGTGACCTCGCACAGGACCGTCGAGCGTGGTCCGCCATGGTTCGTGATGCCGTCAGGACCAGAGAAGAAGCCGGCTCAACCCGTGACAAGTACAAGTAGTACATCGTTGGAACAAATTGGTGATAGCTTTTATCCTCATTTAACTGCAGTATTCTCAAGAGATATTCATTAACACACAGTTGAAATTTTCAAAAAGGCCTCGCCCAAGTGTTTTTAGATGTGGGGGAAAAATCCCGAAGAAAAAAAAAGGCAGAAAAACGTTCTGATTTGAGTGTAACTGTCGAGCTTTTGAAAAGGCACGATTTTAAAAGATGGTCTGGTAGGGATTATTGTAACGAAGTCAATGTCTCTTTAGAATTCCGCAATCAAAGTACCGTGAGACCGTTGTAGACTGTAAGAAATGCATTCTGATACGCCAGTAGCGTGACTGGGGAGAGGGAGCGCCCTGAGCAGCACTTTTCTCTATTGACTGGGGAGTGGTAGAAAAATCTAGGGTTGCACTGGGTGGCACATACTCCTTTGATGTCACTGTGATAGGCAATGTACAAGCTTCACAATATCTGGGAATCGGGTATTTGAAAATCAACAAAGCTGGCCTTCTTCGGGGCTTGTGTACAGAGCATTCTTCTCAATGGAGTCTAAGTAGGAACTATGAAGAATGAGCTTTAAGATTGCTTTGATGGATCATACACCAAGCTTTTCAAGAAGGTTCAAAATATCATATAGCATCAAAACGAGCCCAAAGAGAAGATTTATAGACCCATTAACTCCCATTTCTGCTATTGTTATGCAACACAGAGAAGGCTTTGCTGTCCAACGTTGTTGCGCTGAAAAACAGATAATATAATATAGGAAAAAAAACACGCAACTATGTTAACATTAGTGGCAGGAACGAGCTGGAATAATCGTTACCACGTCGGGCAGAATACTTAGCAGCATTTCGTCATTTTTTTACGTTCTGAGTTCAAATTCCGCTAAGGTCGATTTTGCCTTTCATCCTTTCCGGTATCGATAAAATAAGTACCAGTTGAACACTGGAGTTAATATAATCAACTTATTCCTTTTCTTGAAATTGCTGGGGGCTTGTGCCAAGATTAGAAACCAATATTATTTGCAGGGACACACACATGAAATTAAGGACCTATCAAAGCTAATGGGGAACAGATTTGTGAAACGCATCTTGGTTGCACGTATAGTAGTAGAACTTTACAAAAGAAAGATTTACACAAAACCCACCTCACTTCATTTCGTACAAAACAGGATAATTTAACCGAAGTAATATAGTTAAAATTGTTTTTTAAAGAAATGGCTTCAAACCTTTTCTGTGATCCCGCATCCCTAAGAAATATTTGATTAATTTTCGCACGACCTACAAAAGTAATCATAAATTTGAAAATGAAAATTTTAATTTTCAAATAACTAATTTATATATACATGTAGCATTATCTGGGTCATGCCAGTTAATATAAAGGAAGTAACATTCTCCTCACAATGCAAAGCGGGATTAGAAATTTGAATTTGGAATTGAGGAATACGATGTAAATTATACATAGAGTTCACATATTTAATTTATTTTTATCTATTACGAACTTCTTACAATTTTTAATTAGTGATAATCATGTATATAGTTCTATTTCATCCTTTTTAAAAATTTTCAGTATAACGTAACCAGAGTATATTACTCTCATTGTCACATTACTTGAAATGCAGCGAGCATCCAAGATAGTAATCCCAACTCTTGAGACAGTATATTTTTCTTCACTACACCAGAAACTGTCTGAAATTTGGGAGAGGCATCAAAAATGTGTTTGAATGCGTGCTCTGTGTGTGCTCGCGTGTGCGTGTTGTGTTCATGTGCGTGAGAGCACATGTACGTGAGAACGTGTAATCCATTCGTGTACATGTGTAGAGATATTACTGAAAAGTACCAAGAATGATGACATCTAGAGAGAGAGAGAGAGAGAGAGAGAGAGATGTGGGAGAGTAAATATGATCCAGAAATGTTAATCAGTTGAATACCACAGCCTGGAATAATGATGAATATGCTGAAGCATTGCAATAGGAAATGTTGGATAATGATTTCTTTGAAGTTAAAAGTTAAACTCAGAAGGATTTGATTCCATTGAATCATAATGAATTCTAGTCCCTATAAATCATTGTTTTATCTTACAGAATACATTAAACGATAATTTATAGGTTTCGTTGTGTCTCTTGAAATATTAATCGAGATCATATTGTCAATTTTGCATTTGTTCTATACCAGACGCAAGCGCACTCACTACACACAAACACATACACACACACGCTCACACACGCGCACACACACACACACACATACATACATACGTACATGCGTATGCGTGTGTTTGTGTGTGTGTAATGTTCTTAGAAACGTTTCTGTCTGACAACAGAAATCGTATTTTATCTGTTACAAAGCACAGTCTGTCGATCTGACAGCCTCTATGTGTGTGTGTGTGTGTTGTGTGTGTGTGTGTGTGTGTGGTGTGTGTGTGTGTGTGTGTGTCAAAAACAGAACAAGATCGTAACGGGCGACAATGAAAACATACGGACAGATGAACGATACAAAATCGTGTAACATTTTCTCTGTTTTCTCGTTATTTTTTTTTGTCCGTGTTGTCGCACATATTCGCTCGCTTTCTTCCAAAAATTTAATGCCCTTAGCTTAGATTTTTGGGGCCTACCAATTTTGAATTACCTCAAGTGTAACAGGCCGAAACTGTAATGATGATTGGAAGCTAGACTGATGAATAGAAAGCCACGAATGTTCCGCGCTGTTTTTCCTGCCCGTCTTTGTATCATCTATCTATCCACATGTTTTCATTGACATCCGTTACGTTCTTGTTCCGTATTTTTGCATTTATATGTACATATAGTAGCATACGTACACCTTTTGCTCAGCTTGTAAGTAATACACACACACACACACACACACACACACACACACACATACATAAATATATATTTCTTTATTGCCCACAAGGGGCTAAACATAGAGGGGACAAACAAGGACAGACAAAGGGATTAAGTCGATTATATCGACCCCAGTGCGAAACTGGTACTTTATTTATCGGCCCCGAAAGGATGAAAGGCAAAGTCGACCTCAGCGGAATTTGAACTCAGAACGTAACGACAGACGAAATACCGCTAAGCATTTCGCAGGGCGCGCTAACGAGTCTGCTAGCTCGCCGCCTTATATATACTATATATAACGGGAAGCTTTATGAAAATAGACAAAAGACGAAGGCAGGTGGGAAACAAACAAACAATTGTATTAGTATGGCGCCCAGGAAATATAAATAAAACAAGTCTTATATATATATATATATATATATATATATATATATATATATATATATATATATATATAGTAACAGATTAGTATGATCCAAAGATCCTGGAGTAGGTAGTGACCAAGCTTCAAACGTGTATACAGTTAGCATAGATGACGGAAGGTGGCCAACAGATGATGAAAAGTGTTTATTTACCCTCGTTCGTTTCATACTTCGTCCTGTATTGAAATCAAAGGAAAATTCGATAAGCTGACAATCACCATACAACTAACAGTTTAGCAACTGAAGTTGCTAGAAATGCGAATAAAAATTCGAGAATGCAAAGAGTGAAAAAGGTAAATAAAGACTACAAATGTTTCGTAGCTAAAACAACGTTTGTTACGTAATTTGTAACACGCACAGAAGCTGCCTAGTTAACTTTGAAGCTTATAAGATCTGAAGATTAGCTAAGCAGGTTTTATGCGTGTTAAAGTTTTGTAACAAACATTCTTTTAGCTATGAAACGTGTGTAGTCTTTATTTGCCTTTTCTATTCCGTACATTCTTGCATATGTGTGTGTATGTGTGTGTGTGTGTGTGTGTGTGTATATATATATAAAATTATAACTTAGGGTCTCTACGAGATACCGCCATGCTGAAGATAGCAGCCAGGATCTGACTCTAAAACCACTTTAAGTGTTCATATAGCACAAGGAGAGAAGAAAAAAAGACAAAATAAAACTAGTAAAAAATTACTGGATAATTCCAGATCCCGGATTTTTGACTTTGCATTTAGAAATGCTTTGCCACATCAGTGGAATATACGTAGAGAGAAACATAAATACATATATATATATAAATACAACATACGAATACTTACATATACGAACGTATACATAGATATATATGCACGTATGCATCATGACCAGTTTAAAATGCCCGCTTCTTAATATATATATATATATATATATATATATATATGTGTGTGTGTGTGTGTGTGTGCATGTATGTTTGTATGTATATGTGTGTGTGCGCGCGTATATATATACATATATACATATATATACATATATACATATATACATATATATTTATACACACACACCACACACACACACACACACATACATACATATATATATATATAATATATATATATATATAATATATATATATATAGATAGATAGATAGATAGATAGATAGATAGATAGATAGATAGATAGATAGATAGATAGATACACACACACACACACATACTCTCTCTCCCTCAGTAACTGCATTGATATCGAACAGCTAACAGCCTGAAGATGTCGTTTAGATCAATGATTGGCTCCTTATATTTCTGTCATGGCCCATCAAATGTTTAGATCGTATGCGGCCCTCCCAGTGTTGACTAAATACAACTAAAAATCAATATTCAAGCACAAATTTAATAATCCAAATTATATATATTTAAAAAATAAATTTTCAATGCATTAGCTATATCTGAAAGGTAAATCTATCACATTAAGTGCAAATAGAACAAAAACAAAAACAACAACAACTTCTGCTACTACTACTACTACTACTGCTGCTGCTGCTGCTGCTGCTGCTACTACTACTAATAATAATGATAATATTGGGAGAGGGGATTAATAGATTACATCGATTCCAGTGTTATTTTATTGACCCTCAAAAGGATGAAAGGCAAAGTGTACCTCGGCGGGATTTGAACTCAGAACGTAAAGACGGGCAAAATACCGCTAAGCAGTTTCCCGGTGCCTTAACGATTCGGTCAGTTCGTTGCCTTAGTAGTAGGGCAGTAGTAGTAGTAGTAGTAGTAGTAGTAGTAGTAGTAATCAATCATTATGCTTTCGTTATTAACTTCCATGGATTCGAAAAACGATTGGGGTGGTACTGGACGACACAGCGTGGAGTTACCTAAAAGAGCGTGTAAAAAGGAGAATAATAGTAACAAACGAATTCGAGCAAAGAATAAATTCTTCAAAAGAAGGAGGCTTGTTCGTGGAAGTCCCACAAAACCATGGTCAACCCGACGTGGTTTTCTTGGGTCGTATGCATGTGTATATATATATATATATATATATACACACACACATACATACATATATATACGACGGGCTTCTTTCAGTTTCCGTCTACCAAATCCACTCACAAGGCTTTGATTGGCCAAGGCCATAGTAGAAGACACTTGCCCAAAGTGCCACGCAGTGGGACTGAACCCGGAACCTTGCGGTTTGGAAGCCAGCTTCTTACCACACAGCCATGCCTACGCCTCTGTGTGTGTGTGTGTGTGTGTGTGTGTGTGTGTGTGTGTGTGTGTGTGTGTGTGTGTATTTAATATCTTTTATTCTTTACTTGTTTTAGTCACTGGACTGCGGCCATATCGGGGCATCGCCTCGAAGGGTTTTAGTCGAGCAAATCAACCCCAGTACTTATCATCATCATCATCATCATCATTATTACTATTTTAAAGTCTGATACTTTTTCTCATCGATATCTAATGTCGAACCGGTTGTTAAGCGGTAGGACAGAGGACAAAAAACAGACACATCGCGCGCGTCCATGCGTGCGTGCATGCGTATGTGTGTGTGTGTGTGTGTGTGTACGATGGACCGACCACCACACAGTTTGTGTCTACAAAATTCACTCTCAAGGCATTGGTCCATTCGAGGCGTGGTTAGAAGACTTGCGCAAGGTGCAACGCAGTGGGACTGAACCCGAAAATTAAACACGATCGATTCAATTTGTCAATTTCTATAAGAAGCGAAGGCGGCGAGCTGGCAGAAATGTTAGCACGCCGGGCGAAATGCTCAGCAGTATTTCGTCTGCCGCTACGTTCTGAGTTCAAATTCCGCCCAGGTCGACTTTGCCTTTCATCCTTTCGGGGTCGATTAAATAAGTACCAGTTACGCACTGGGGTCGATATAATCGACTAAATCCGTTTGTCTGTCCTTGTTTGTCCCTTCTGTGTTTAGCCCCTTGAGGGTAGTAAAGAAATAGGTACTTCTTTTGTCTTTATGTCCTGAGTTCAAATTTCACTGAGGTCAGCTTTGCCTTTCATCCTTTCGGGGTCGATAGATTAAGTACGAGTTGCGTACACGAGTCGATCTAATCGACTGGCCCACCTCCCCCAAAATTTCGGGCCTTGTTCCTAGAGTAGAAAAAAATTTCTGTAAGAAATGGATTTGTATCAAAATTCTGAATTACAAAATAAATAAATAAAAATAAAAAAAGCAAAAAATTCCTTTTCTCCTCTCACTACGATAGTTTATTTGAATACAGACGTAACCAAATCCGGTCTTAACACAGACAGAAATATAAAACATGTCAGCGTCGAACAGACCAGCTGTATGTCTTCACACACCCTTTCTTGCTTGACACACCTACTCTAAGTCGTTTCTTCCCTCAACCCAACTCGGCAAGTAATTAGGCCAAACCCCTCCAGTTCCCGCCACTCATTCAAGATACAAATAATGCACCCAAATACACACACACACACACACAGATACACGAACAAAGAGACGCAAATACACACACACTCATTCATTCACGTAGTGATTCTAGCCTCAGTTTGCGAGGCCTGTAATAACCGACCGACTAGCCGGCCGGCCAACCAGTCAGTCTATTGCCAGTTTGTCTGCCTACCGAGCGTGACGTTCTCGATCTAAAACATTCTCTTTCTTGATTAGCCGAATATTTTATTTTTATTGAATTGTTATCCATATTTATTTATTTATTTACGAATATATTTGGCTAATTTAATTAAGTAAACTTTTTTTTTTTTCACCAGAAGTAATTACTATAAAGAACCGAGACATTACAGTTACTGTGTATAAAATCATTCGTCTGGTTTGATTTGATTTTAAGCATGTTTTCTTAACAATATAAGCATAGAGACAGGTATGAAGTTTGCTTCCCAACCACATTACTCCGAGTTCAATCCTACTACGTGACACCTTGAGCAAGTGTCGGGACGATCAAAGCCTTCTGAGTGGATTTGGAAGACGAAAACTGAAAGAAGCCTGTCGCATGTGTGTATGTGTGTGTGTGTGTATGTGTGTGTGTGTGTGTGTGTGTGTGTGTGTGTGTGTTGTGTGTGTTGTGTGTGTGTGTGTTTCCCCTCCGCCACCGTTTAACCACCGGTGTAGGTGTGTGGCATAGCGGTTCAACCAAACAGACCAACAGAATAAGTACCAGGGTTAAAAAGAAAAAATAATAAAGCACTGGGATCGTTCGCTCGACTAAACATTCAAGGCGGTGCCCTAGCATGGTCACAGGACTTGTGAATGAATATTTGATGGGGATCAAAGCCGGTCTTCTTCCACCTTGCAAATTTCTCAAGGAGTCCAGTACATCTCTTTCTCTCTCCCTCCCTTTCTCTCTTTGTAGTATATAAATATATATATATATATTGGCCTGCTCGCTTAGCCAGCGGGGTGGCGTCATTCGAAGGCTAAAACAATGCGAACGCATTGTGACCAGCGAGTAACAACATCTGATGGTCTGGTCGGCCACGTGATATATATATATATATATATTATTAGTGAATTGAAGAAATGGAGTTGAACGAAGATTGAACAGAATTCCTTTTATTGCATTCTACACATGTTTCAAAAGCCACAATTTTCCAAATTCTGATTAAATAAGGATACCATATTGTGGCTTTCTCATCAGGAAAAAATAGGAATTCCGTTGGCAGAATAAACAGAACAGAGGCGCAGCAAAGCAATTTGAACGAGGTGGCTCTTTAAGAGCCCATGGCCGAACTGATTATCAATGTACGTTGAAATCGAGTGGTGGGTGCGTTGAAGATATTGTTAAATAGGGTAGGGTCTATTGAGGAAAAGAAATTGTGTTGCAGTGTATTTATGTGTTGTGATCTTGAATTGGGCAGGAGACATATGGCCCGTGGTTCGAGCCTTGGATGAATTTTGAAGCTAATGTTGAGGTCGTTTGGGCAATGCTGGTGGTATATTATCCACATCGTGCAAATGATGTATCGTTCACTGTGGCGCTAGAGAGAATAGTTTTAATGCTTTAAGGTGGTCCTAATTATCGAGATCAATCATACCTTTAATTCTTTTAGTGAATGACATCTAAGGTGATTCTCGAAATGTTTTGTTTTGTATGGGGAGACTACAGGGGGCAGCAGTATTCGAGGTATAGCCTTACAAAGGAGAAGAGAGAGGAATGATGACTCGTTCTCTGGACTGGAAGGTTCTTAGGATCCAGGAGTTCATCCTGCGAGCTATATTGACATTGTTGTTGATGTGGACACTCCAGCTGAGATTGTGGTCAACAATTACTCCTAGGTCTCAGATATTATCAGATGTTGTGAGTGGTTCCCTTGAAGGAAGGAAGTATGGCTGTTTTAGCATAGACTTTCTTCCAAAATACATCAGCTCAAATTTTCCCTCGTTTAGTTCAACATGTATTCTGTTCTCCAGGAAATACTCAATCCAGTGTAATAGTTTTCTACGGATTCCAACATTTGACAAAGCTTTAAGGATATCATTGATGTGGTGTAAGATCTGGGTTAGACAGTCCCTGCTGCAACGAAAGTCATGTTGGTTTGAATTTATGTATGTATGTATGTATGTATGTATGTATGTATGTATGTATGTATGTATGTATCTATCTATCTATCTATCTGTCTGTCTGTCTGTCTATCTATCTATCTGTCTATCTATCTATCTATCTATCTATCTATCTATCTATCTATATATATATATATTATATATATATTATATATATATATATATATATAATATATATATATATATATATATTATATATATATATATATACATATATATATATATATATATATATATATTATATATATATAAAATACACGCACACACATACACCACATACATTACAAACACGATCTGTAAGTGGAACAGCAAAAATATGCAAGACGATCGTAGACAACGATCTGCGTTGGACAAACCACATCTCTAAGATTGTCAAGAAGGCTGAGAGGGTGCTAGCATCACTCAGTAAGACCTTTGTCAGTCGCTCTCCAGCTATCTATTTAAAATTGTATACGACAATGGTACGGCCACACTTGGAATTTGCATCACCAGTCTGGAACCCCTATCTTGCTAAATCTGTTCAAGAACGTACAACAAAACGAATACCTGCCGCCAGACATCTACCATACCCTGAACGTCTTATTTCCTTGGGTATGGATACATTGAAGCTTAGACGTCTGGCAACTGATTTGGTAGACACCCACAACATTATCCACCATCTTTTCAACAACAACTATAGGTACCTTTTTAAATCCCATATGACAAACACTCGCGGACATGCTTATAAAATCAAAAAAACAACACAGCACCCATGACTTTCGGAAACATTTTATTACGCTCAGAATTGCTCAAACGTGGAATATACTACCCGCATCAGTTGTTAGCTGTCGAGACACTACATCCTTCAAAACTTCCATGCTTCCTGAAATCCGCCAACAGTACACCTGATGGCTTTTTTTTTTAGTTGTAGTGCACCTGAGCACTGTATACAACAATTTCATTTCCTTTCCTCCTGTGTATTCGAAAATGTAAACATCCTTTTTATTGCAAAAACACTACAATTTTCTCTGGTCGGACATACAAATGATCATCTTTAGAAAATTTAACTTTAATATCTACAATTTTTTGTGAAAATTTTACCCGTCTTTTCTCCCTGATTACTTGAATATGTAAGCACATCTTTTATTGCAAAAACACAATTAAATGCACGAAATAACCAAAAACTCACGATAACTACACAGCACGTCTACAATAAACAAAAGTGGTCAGAGAATTAAATCAGCACTCTCATAAACGCATGGTACTTTCTTTCCCAAATTGAGAAGGCAGGTGCTTTACGTCTGAAATATACTGCAAAAAGAACAGTTCAACTGTTCAATCACCGATCGAAGCAGATATAGAATAATCTGAAACATACTGAAATTTCTTTTGAATTAATTCACAGACATTTTGGTAATCTTCATCATGTGTTTGCTCCAACTACAGCTGAACAACAACAACACGACCAACAGCCACAGCCACTTCTCAATAGTAGCACAATTGGTGATCTACTAAACTATACAATAAGCCGTCCTTCACAGTCCAACTATTCATATTCTTCATTTACCCACAATACCAAAACTGACCCGTCATCATCATTGTTATCATGTTCTGCTACAACTACCACTACCAAAACTAAACAACAACAAGATCAGCAACCATAGACATCCCTCAACACTAGTACAGTTAATGACTCATTAAACTCCATAGTCTCTAGCCCTTCACCACAGGAGTGCTCTTCAAATTCCTTACTTTCTCAGAACAACACAAGAGATCCATCATGATCATTGTCATCTTATTCTACTACTACAACCATTGCCATCACTACTACTACTCCAAGTAGTGAAGAATCACACCTTCTTCATCTCCACTGTCCACCTCAGTCTGACAATATAACTCACAGCTCCACTACAAATCTGCCAACTATAAATAAAGTAAAATCTATGAACTGTCAACAGCCCCCTCCAACACGTACACGACAATTTGCCGTTATTCTCTACGCGAGAGTCTATGAATATACAGTGACTGCAATTTCACTCATTTACCAAGCAACACCAGCCAATGCCAAAACACACTTCTTAAAGCACCACCACTACCAAATAATAAATCAAATTTAAAAGCTTCCCCACATGTAACACGGAACCCTAAAATCTGCCACTATTCCCAACGTGAGAGATTATGTCTGAAGCGTGATTGCTCCTTTATTCTTCTTCTGGAGACCCGACGTGCTATTAAAACCTGTCTCCTAACAACCACCGAATCCACAATAAAAAAAAACATCCCTTACAGTTGTAGTGCCGAGCCAGACTTTTCCCAACACTCAGAAGTCACCCAGTTATGCACTGACTACAAAAATGAAAATAGCAAACCATATAACGGTAACTATATTCAATAGTGTAGCCATAATAACTCCAGACACCAAGCTCTCCCAAATCAAGAAAATCCATTTCTAGCCATGACGGATCTGGCAAAAGAAATCTCCAAAGTTTTTTTTGCTCTCACACAACACCAACCACTGCTATTTCCTCAATGCAAAAATTATTCCCATTGCTATCACATACCCAACTCAATCATAACGTTGAATATACAAGGTTTCTCACATTTCACACATTGAACAAAAAGTATCATATCTCAGAGACGTTGCAGACAGAGAAAAAACAATATGTATAGCACTAAGTGAAATACACCTGATCCCAAACATACTAGATGCAGAAGTGTATATGACAGGCTATGTGCTACACAGAACTGATCGCAGAATACGCAAACAAGGATAAACATTCTACATCCAGGATGACCTAGCAACAAATATCCTCCTTTCCCACTCCAACACAGTGTGCAATACATTAATAGTGCATGTGACCGACCTCAATGTAATCATAGGCATTACTTAGCATCCTCCTGATGCAGTTAATCACGGAGATCACTTCAGGGGCGCTTTACCATTCATAAGTAAAATCCTAAGTGCTAGTAGTCCACAGGCCAATGTACTTTTAACAAATGACTTCAAATTTCCTAATTTCAACTGGCCTAGGGCTACATCCAATCTGGAACTACAAAAACAAACAGGAAAGATATGAATGCTCTTCTCGAAAGCCTTTCTCGTGCAACAAATCATCACCTATCCAACTAGGGGAAATAACATGGATCTGTTCAATCTGGCTCACATATTTTTTTATATTAATTTTTTAAAACTAAACACTTTGAAACTTCGTATACTAGTGGAATGTTTCACGCAGAACACGGTTTACTTTGAGCATTTTTGACAAAATTTGGTATTTTAGAAGTTATTTCGTGTTAAAGTTGTCGTACTTAGGTAATTTTAACCAATCAAGGACTTGTATTCAGTTGACGAAATCTACAAATTTTGTCAAAAATGTTCAAAGTAAACTGTGTTCTGTGTGAGATATTCCACCAGTATACGAAGTTTCAAACTGTTTAGTTAAAAAAAAAATTAGAAAAAAATTTGTGCGCCAAACTGAACAGATCTAATAACATACTCGACCTAGTCTTTATTACTAATACAGACTTTATTCGCAACGTTCAGGTCATTCCAATAGTTACTTCTGACCACAACATAATACAGAGATCCTCAAGTATTCAACTGCTTACCCAAAGAGATTCGAAATATAAAAGGGACCTCTACTGAAACTTTCAAAAAAGCATTGGATGAACTCCTAACGACGATACCGGACAAACCAAACCATGCAAGGATACACTCAGGGAAGATCAGCAACTACAAACTCGATCATCGGCCAACTTTCAATCAAAAAGCGACAGCAAAAATGAAAAAAAAAATTAAGGCGTTGCTCCAGCATGGCCGCAGTCCGACGGTTGGAGCCATTAAATGAATAAAAGTCACCCGTCAGTAAATCAAAATTCCATAAATACTTAATATTCAATTTTATTTATTCATTCCAAATGTTTACAAGAAGGACTCCAGTTTGAACAATTGTCACGATGTTTCATATGTAGATGCTTTTATTAAATTCATTCAGTTGTTGAGCATAGATATATCTTGGAATTAAATGGTTTTGATTTACAGTCAGGTGACTCTTGGCTAACCCTGTATATATATGCGCGTGTATGTGTGTTTGTGTGTGTGTGTGTGTGTGTGTGTGTGTGTGTGTGTGTGTGTGTGTGTGTGTTTAGATAGATAGATAGAGAGAGAGAGAGAGAGAGAGAGAGAGTATCTTACAATAATTTCTTTGACTTAAAACGAGATAACCTTCAGATTATAGTACAGATGCTTATATGACGAACTTTTGTAACCTATGCGCAAACAGAATTAGAGTATGCATCGTGGCCTATCAGAAGTATAGTATGAAAACAATAAGACATTTTAAACCCTGGAAGCCCGGGATAAGCAAAATGATATTTAAACTACAATTTTGCCCCTCGTGGGTAATAAAAAATCAGATATTTAAACTACAAAGCTATGTGTGACTTGAGCTCAGAACGTAAAAAGCCGGAAGAAAACCCAGTAAGTATGTTTGTCTGATACCTAACGATTCTGTCAGCTTGCCGCCTTGCAGCCTTACACCTTATTATTAAAGTTCCTCATTTAAAAGTAGAATCTTTAAAAACTTTAACCTCCCTCATGTGAACTGGCCCACAAATACTCCGAAGTTAGGCAAGTGCTCTACATCAGATAGGGCAGCAGCAGAACTGCTCTTTAATCTGATGGATGAGTATTTCCTGACTCAGCTAGTGCTTGAACCAACGAGACAGAATAAAACGATCTTGGATCTGGTACTGACCAATCACTCTAGCTACGTTCACAGCATTTCAGTCGAAAAAACTCTCCTCTCAGACCACGACATGGTACTCTGCAATCTTAATTCCCGACGTATAAAAACCAAACCAGCCAATCCCACTCCATGGCACCCATTTGACAACATAAATTTCCACAAAGCGGACTGGGGAACAATCAGAAAGGATCTGTCTTCCATCGACTGGTCTTTTACTCTTAATTCCCCTCATATTGAGACCGCGTGGCAGCACTTTGAAACCATTGTCACCGACACATGCTCTAAACACGCTCCCAAGAAATCTACTAACACAAACAGAAACCGGCTCCCTAAAAAGAAAAAAACACTCATCAGGCGCATCAAAAGACTCAACAAAAAAATCAACCAATTAAAATATTCCCACACGCAACATCCACATTCAACAACAATGAAAAGACTAGAGCTGGAAAAACTTCATCTGCAGACTAACATGAAAACCTCCATTGAAAATCAAAGAGCTGTGGAGGAACAATGGGTAATCAAAAACATCAAACAGAACCCAAAAGTGTTCTATTCTTATGCAAATAAGCATAGAACCACTGTCTCACCTATTGGGCCATTGATTGATGAAAACGGCATTCCCCAACACGATGCTAAAGAAATGGCAGAAATACTGCAGAAACAATATTGCTCTGTCTTCAGTGTTCCCACTGATATTGATGTGAGGAAAACGAACGAAGCTGACTCCCAACACAAAATCGCCAGTCTCCTGAAGGAATGTAGATATCAACTTGCAGTCCCTCTGACCAACCTCTGGAGAAACTCGTTAGACGCAGGTTATATACCGAAAAAGTTTCTATCCCAGTCGGTCATCCCGGTTTTCAAACAGGGAAACAGATCCCTCGCAGTCAACTATCGCCCAATCTCACTCACCTCCCACATCATTAAAGTGTTTGAAAGAGTGTTAAGATCAAGGATAGCTGACTTCCTGGAGACCCACAAACTCCTAAATTCAAATCAACATGGCTTTCGCTGTGGCAGGGACTGTCTAACACAGCTCTTACACCACATTGAAGATGTACTCAAAGCCTTGGGAACAGGTTCGAACTCTGACGTCATATACCTTGACTTCAGTAAAGCGTTCGACAGGGTAGACCATAACATCCTACTCTCAAAATTGGCAAATGTTGGAATCCGTGGAAAAGTTCTACACTGGATTCAGCATTTCCTAGCGAATAGAACACAACATGTTGTAGTTGATGGAGTCCACTCAAACCCAGCAAAAGTCACCAGCGGTGTTCCCCAGGGAACTGTTTTGGGTCCGCTACTCTTCATAATTTATGTAAACGACCTTTCCAGTGTCGTACATCACTGCAAAGTGAAAATATTCGCTGATGACACTAAGCTCCAGCAAATCGTCAATGAAGAAGCAGACCGAACTCAACTCCAGTCTGACCTATATGCTGTGAGTCAATGGGCAGACAGAAACAAAATGCAACTGAATGAGGGAAAATTTGAGCTGATGCATTTTGGAAGAAATTCCTCACTAAAACAACCATACTCTCTTCCTTCAGGGGAACCGCTCACAGCCTCTAACAATATCAGAGACCTGGGTGTAATTGTTGATGACGATCTCAGTTGGAGTGCACACATCAACAAGAAGGTCGATACAGCTCGTAGGATGAGTTCCTGGATCTTAAGAACTTTCCGGTCCAGAGAACAAGGTGTCATCATACCACTTTTTTCATCCTTTGTACGGCCACACCTTGAATACTGCTGCCCACTGTGGTCTCCTCACACAAGACAAAACATCTCCAGAATTGAGTCACCCCAGAGGGCTCTTACTAAACAAATTGAAGGCATGGCTGCTCTCGACTATTGGGATCGCCTTAAAGCCTTGAAACTTTACTCCCTCCAGCGTCGCCGTGAGCGGTACATCATTTGTACGATGTGGAAAATATACCGCCAACTTTGCCCAAACGACCTAAACATTAGCTTCAAGGTTCATCCGAGACTTGGACCACGGGCTATACGTCCCCTGCCAAATTCAAGATCACAACATACATGTACACTGCAACATAATTTCTTTTCCTCAACAGGCCCTGCCCTATTTAACATTGTCCCGAGGGAGATCAAAGAGGAAAAGGATCCCATCAACTTCAAACATAGTCTGGATAGATTCCTTCAAAGAATACCAGACAAGCCACCCATAATTGGATACAACTCACCCAACAAGAACTCACTACTTGAACAAAACTGGATACAACTCACCCAACAAGAACTCACTACTTGAACAAAACTTGACTTAAACAGGATTCGAATAATCCTATCAGGTGGTGCTATTAAGTTAGACATGGCCTGGACCAATCTCTGGTCGAAACATATCTAAGTTTTATCTAAGTTTTAGTACACGGTTTCAAATAACATGGAAGGTAGAAATATTTTTCTTCGATTGTTTCACATTCAATTTTTCTTTCAATTTTTCCAAGTGTATGCAGTATAAGCCAGACTTCGTTATTGTAATATTTGAAAAAATTTCAAATTTTATGAAAATTGACAGCCCTATTCATAGATCATAGAGGTTAGTCCACATTACTCTGTAAGGAGTATGGGACCGCGACCATTTCATGCCAGTGGACACGATATTGGGCTCCCTCCTTGATTTCAGACCAAGTGAGACAGATTACTTTTGCTTTATTTTCCACGTATCTAGGTCTTCTTAGGTCGTCCAACTTACTGTTTTCCTTCAGAGGAAATTATACACACACACATATATATATAGATATACGTACATATATATATATACATATATATATATACATACATATATATATACATGCATACATATATACATACATACATATATACATACATATACATACATATATATATATATATAATATATATATATATATATATATATATATATATATGTATGTATGTATGTATGTAGTATGTATGTATGTATGTATGTATGCATAAAATACAAAATGGGACAAGAACGCAAAACATCCGGACAGCTAGGTGATACAAAAAGGGACAACAAAACATCCAGATAGACGATACAAAAAATATATATAAACAAATTTAAAAAGAAAACACGAAGACGAAGTCTGTCCTTGCCTGGGTGAATTGGCGTTTCAACTGACCTTTGAATTTACTTCAGTTTCCGGAAGCTCCTATGTTTCGTATGATCTGGTTGAGTCCGCTGTAGAATACGGCTTTCGATATTCTTGATTTGTCTAGCCGTGAAACATGGCATGCCCATCTAAGCTTTTTTAACAGCAGCATGGTTTCAATGCTCGGGGCATTGACCTGTCGGAGGATCTCGTTGTTGGTGATGTGTTCCTTCCATGAGATATCCATGATGGAGCGAAGGCATCTCTGGTGGAAGCGTTCTAGCAGCTTGTCCTACTTCTTGTACTGCATCTAAGTTTCTGACCTTTAGAGGAGAAAGGTAATGACAACTAGCTTGTTGATTGATTCTGGTGGACAAATGCAGTACCTGTTTCTGCCATACACGTTTCTGCAGATGTCCAAAGGAAGTGTTGGCTTTCGCTGTGCGGTTGTCAACGTCCTTTTCACAAGTTGCATCACTAGAGATGACTCTTCCCTGGTAGATGAATTGTCCGACTGCGTTAACGGGGGTGTCCTTTCATGCTGATTTGCGGTGGTCGATATGTGGCAGATAGTGGTTTCTGGAACAGCACTTCAGTTTTCCTCATACATACATACATACATACATACATTCATACATACATACATACATACATACATACATACATACATACATACATACATACATTTAGAACTTTTTTTGTTTGTTTATTGTGGGAAATCGGCAAAAGTACATCCTTAACTTAGAATCACGTCCCAAAGACCGGCTCTTATCTTCAGAACGTAAAAGACAGACGAAACGTTGCTCAGTATTTTGACCGGCGTACAAGTGATTCTGCCCGCTCGCCATTTTGTTTGTTTTAAATATTAGTTTCAAATTTTGGCACAAGGCCAACAATTTCGGGAACAGGGGCGGCTTGGTAAGTTGATTACATCGATCCCGGTATCCAACTGGTACTTATTTTATGGACCCTGAAAGGATGAAAAGCAGCGTCAACCTTAGTGGCATTTGAACTCAGAACGTAAAGACGGACAAAATGCTAAACTTGCTTAAAATATTCTTTTCTAGGCCCGAAATGTTGGGGGAGGGAGCCAGTCGATTAGATCGACCCAAGTACGTAACTGGTACTTAATTTATCGACCCCGAAAGGATGAAAAGCAAAGTCGACCTCGGCAGAATTTGAACTCAGACTGTAAAAAACTTGCTTCAAATATTACATGCAAAATCATTTTTTCCTGCATATGGTGGCTAAAATCGGGTTGCATCTATATGCCCGCGCGCCTTTTTTGTCATCAAATACAGTGAATTTGATCACAAATGATGTCGACACAAACTATTCGGCAAATCTTAAAAAGAAGAAATAATCTTTACTGGAGTTAGGGAAGGTAATATGTAACGTGAAAGGCTCTATCACCGAGCCACATTGCCTGCAGTGTAGGCCCCACACAATTGTATTAGAACTGCTAGACAATGAATCATAGTTTTATTTATGTGTTCCACGTGAATTCACACACGCGCTAAATTGACAGCTTTGTAACAAAAGAGGAAACGAATGAAAATGATTATAATAAACGAAGGTCAATGCAATAGTGAACTGGTAAAGACGCTCGTATGAAATCAAGCAGATATTTTCAAGTGATTCCCTTCTAGGGTTGAGACGAGAAAACAAATGCAATATTTTAATGTTGACAAGCGCGCATTGAATAATAAGAAGTAAATTTTTGGCGAGTCAAGTCCGCGACACAGATTCGATTTGTGGTTGAAAGTCCTTTCAATTGTCTTTTTCTTTCCCTTGACAATACTATTGCGAAAAGAAGGTAGGCTTATGTCCAGTGAGATACTAGATTTAACTGGAAGTGTAACATCTCTCATTTGTTCCAAACTATTCAATTGGTTTATTCGGTGCCATGAGACAGTCGCAGCTGAAAGGAACTACTAAGAAAATAGATAAATAAATAAAAGAACCATTCCTAATGTCCTCTCCCTTTCTGTTGTTTCAAGTAAAAATATTCTATATCGATATTTGAGCATGTATTCAGCTGTGTACAAACATACATGCTTGCGTGTATATGCCCCTATGTACCTGCATTTGTGTATATATCAATATATGTAATATACTGATATAAATACCTGTGTGTATGCATGTGTATATATATGTAAACGTCTGTACATGAGTCTGCATGTATATAAGCATGCATCTATGCCATATGTGGATACGTTCTTTTCAGTTAGGATGGTGTAGGTATACGTACATGGCACATACTCATGATTGTACTACTAGTTCAATAATTCGGTCATACTAAATTGAGATTATCCTATAGGCGCCTTTTCTAAGTGCAGTCATTTTTTGTCTCTTGCTCCCTCTCCTCACCTTTCGTCATCCCTCCTTACTTAAGCTCCATCTTATCTTTTGGTTTTTGTTTAAAGCAGTGATTCTAAACCCCTTTTGCCTATGGACACTTTTGATTATTCTTCTATTCTGGTGGACCCCTAGAACCATTCAATATTTAAAATATCTAATTCTATTTTTATAATTGAATATTGTTAGGAATTGTATAAAAGCCGTTAAAATATTTTGTGCGTTGCCATAACTTTTAACAACAAACTAAATTCTATGCAAAATGAATGTCTACAAGTAAAATAAATCATAAATATGCAAGGATATTTTTATAAAAAAAAAAAAGAAGATACTACTTTAATGCAACTCTAATGTTAGCCTCATAGCAGCATCTGCTACGAGGCTAGTCTTAAACATTATTATGTGGAACAATGTTAAGTATTAGAGAAAGAAATTTAGCTGTTCCTTGCAATAAGTACGTCTAAAGCAAAAGTTTGTCGCGTACATCTAAAACACTACTGTGGACACCCAGTTTTCTGTTTCGCTTGCGTGGATGCCACAAAATATAATAAGGACTCTGGTTGAGAACTTCTGTTCCAAAGCGTTGGGTTCTTTCTACAACCCATCTCAGTTCAACTCCCTTCCTTCATTCACCACGCCATATGGACTTCTGACGCTCTCTCGACGGTTCCTCCACTACTCCTTCGACAACATGATTTATTAGTTTTCACTCAAGTGACACCACTTTCTCTTTCCCCTTCTCTCTGACAAAGAGCTAGGACCCAAAATAGCAATTTTTCTCCACGCCGCAATTGGGTTGATCCAATGATGAAGCCTTTATGTGGCAGCTAGGAATAGCAACCAAAACTCCCCACTAAACACAAATGTATCCTACCGTCATACAAAGAAAGGTTATATTGAATTATTTATGTCGAAAGATACTGTTTTGTCTTAAGGCCTGGACACGGGCCTATGCATAATTCTAATCTATGTGTGCTGTGGCGTGCTGTCAATAAATAAATATTACAGAGCCCAGTGCATTAATTTGTCCGAGGGGAGGTGGGTGCTATACTGCCGCTAAGACGGTCCTGTCTTCATATAAGTAAGCATGACGTCAACGAAAGAAATATTGGACTGGGGGGAAAATGAATTAGCAAGGTGATGCAATTTTTCAATAATGAGACTTAAAGAAAATATAAATTCACTTGACTATTTATGTATCTCTAAACTCGCCTATCTTTTCCCGTTGTCCATCTATCTGTCTATCTAACTAGCCATCCATCCATTTATCTATCTATATCTGTATGTATATAAATGTGATAAAAAATAATGTCGTGGCCAGTATTACTATTGACTGTCCAAAGGCAGAAAAATATTATTAACTGACTCTGATCTTGCTTAGTTAGAGAGACTGTAATCTCTACGGTAAAATAATTAACAATAAAGACTGAATCACTGAATAATGATGCGCTGTGAATTGAAGTAGAGAAACAAATCTTTCGTCTGAACAGAAACGTGAGGCAAAGAATTATTTTTAACAGATGAGGTTTTGTAGCGCAGACTTATTGATCAAAGACATTTCAATCAAGACCATTGTTTTCTTAAGGGGGATTGTATGCCTACATCTTTTATTCTTTTAAATGTAGTAATTATGATATGTCCTCTCTCTTTGAAGATCTGACGTGATCTGACGCAGATTTGTCACCTGCTTCTAGGAGGTTGGTCGACCATGTAGGGTCTTACATAATGCAAAATAATTATAGTTTAGGGCCAGACCTAGGGTTGCTGGCACCCTGGTAATCTAGATTTCAGTGCCCTTGCAAGTGTATGTATATTTTTTTGTTTTCAGCCGAGAAGCTTGCTTTGCAACCATGTGGTTTTGCCATCAGTCCCACTGCGCGGGTATCTTCTATTACAGTCGCCAATTAACCAATGCCTTGTGAGTAAATTTGGCAGGCGGGAACTGTAAGGCCCGTTGTACACATACATCTCACACATACACACAGACGTATGTATATATACATTTGTATATATATATATATGTGTGTGTGTGTGTGTGTGTGTGTGTGTGTGTGTGTGTGTGTGTATATAGTTGGAATTTACAAAAGAAAAAGAAACAAAAGGCAATAACAGGTGTATAAACAACAAACACGTGTATTAGTTTAACGCCCGGGAAGGTGAGAAAGTCTTTTACGTTTCGAGCCTAGTCTCTTCAACGAGAAAATAAACAAAGAGAGAATTAAAAAAATTTTAGTGGCTAGCGGTCGACTATGGTCGATCATATATATATATATAGATAGATAGATAGATAGATAGATAGATAGATAGATAGATAGATAGATAGATAGATAGATAGATAGAGAGAGAGAGAGAGAGAGAGAGAAAGAGGGAGAGAGGGAGAGAGAGAGGGAGAGAGAGAGGGAGAGAGAGAGGGAGAGAGAGAGATAAATAGATGCATAAAGTGTCTTTTTCTTTAGCTTTCCAATGTCGATTTGTTTACGTTCCCGTAACTTAGCAGCTCAGCGATAGAGAACGATAGAATCAGTACCAGATTTAAAAAGTAAGTACTGGAATCGATCTGTTCGACTAAAAATCCTTAAGGAGGTGTCCTAGCATGGCTGCTGTTCAATGATTGGTGACAAATAAAAGATAAAAGTTAGCCTAAAGCTCCCCACCAGAAAAAGGAAAATGAAGAAGGAATAGATGAATAAGTGTTCTTTTTCCAAGACTAAAATTATACTGGCTTCAAATTTTGGCACAAGGCTGGTAAGTCTGGAGGAGGAGGGAAAGTCGGTTACGTTGACTTCAGTCCCCAACTGGTACTTAATTTATCGACATCGAACGAACGAGAGCTAAAGTCGACCTCAGCGGAACTTGAACTCGAATCCAGGTAAAAATTTTAAAAATATCACAGGAAAAATAAGTCACGGTAATAAAATCACAAGGGTTTTGTCGGGGAGGGGGTCCTATTGGGGGCTATCCGGATCCCATAAATTAATTGTGACTTTTTTCCTGTGACTTTTATTATTGCTCAGCTTTGAACTCAGAGCTTAAACATGGGTGAAATACCCCGAACCGTTTTGCTTGGTACGCAAGCAATTCTGCCAACTCGCCACCTTAAAGGTAATTCTATATTGTTAACTATAAATAGTGTTCCAATTCGCAACCATTTTCAGTTTACCGATCATAACATACCAATTCATTTTCTTAGACCTCGTGATTCATATCAAAGATACCTCCTTCGACCAAATGTGTCTTTTTGACAAGCTTTCAAGTGGCCGCCTTAAGCCGCAAACGA